>NW_021319918.1:69798-159833 GCF_001605985.2 Dendrobium catenatum
TAAATAAGTTCAAATTAAATAATTAAAAGGTTATAATTCTTTTATTTTTTTATATTTATAAAATATTTTTGTTGATGTTTCACCACACTTATATATATATATATATATATAATCTTTTCAATTGTAAAGGATTGGTAACTTAATGGTTTTTAAGAAAACTATTTTTCTAAGAGTAAAATTCAAATCATATTTGTTAATATTTTCATGCAAAGATCTATAAATAAGTTAAAAATTCCTTTTTAATAAAACAAGAAATTGACATAAATGTGGCCGTTCGATCACGAGAGTGGTGAGTCGGGCCACTGACCGGTACGCTGCTCCGCCATTTCTCCCCCTTCCCGTCTCTCTCACTGCGCTTGCGAACATACTGAGAGAGACAGCAGAAGGAAGGGATCCTAATCGAACAGATACTCCAAGTCTCCAATGCTATTTATATAATCCAAGAAGAGCTATGGAAGTAAATTGACGGTCGGAGTTGAGTTGGCTATGGGCGCTTGCTCGACGTGCCACGCCGCAAAGTGATATGAAGACTTCGGCGGCGGAGCGATGGCGAGGGGAGAGGTAGAGTGGGTTAGAGGATTGAAATGGTTCTCTTACAAGAAGGTATTCGTGGCCTTCTGCTGTGTGAATGTCTTCCTCTCAATCTCCCTGCTGCGCTCGCTGTATAGTTCTTCCTCTGCCTCGTCCTCGTCCAATACCGGTCAAAGGTCCACGCCAGGTGAAGCAGGGAATCCCTTTATCTGAAAATTTTGTTTTTTTGATGGAGCATTCTTCAGTTTTCATTGATTTGGCTTTTTGTGCGCCAGATAGTCTTTATACTGAAGACCAGATTAAGCGAGTTGAAGAGTCGATTCGGATCCGTCAGGCATTAGAACCCGTGGAACTTGTTAGATTGGTAAGAATATGTTTTTCTCGTCTTTATTGTGTTTGTATGGCTTGTTTTATATCATTTACTAATGTTTGATGATCTTTTGGTGTTCGGTCTTGTTAAGGCTAAGAAACTGAAGAAGGAATTGAAGATCGGAAAAAAGGGTTCCAAACTATCAAAATCAGTTAATCAGAAATCGGCGTTCGAGATTCTCTCAAGGTTGAAGGCTTTGGGGTCCTCTGTTAATTTTACCGAGCAGCGAGGTTAGCTGATTTCTCATACAGGCTTTGACCGTACTTCGATTTTAGAACTATTTTGCCTGTATTTTTTTGTGAAATCCAATATAGGACACTCCAGTTAACTTTCATCAAGGAAGCCAAAATTAACTCCCATCCAAGCATATCAGAATTGAGAATTTCATTTTGTAATATTGTTTGTGCATTGCTTGTTGGTATACTTTGAATATTTTATTTAAATTAGGATTAACTTGTCCATGGACTTGATAGTGCTGTTAGAAAATGTAATTTACAGGATTTGTATAATAGCTTGAGCTGGGTCATGCAGAGCACTAGCCATTACCTCCAACATGTCAGAATAAGGTAGCTAATTGGCTTGGTTTTTATGTTGAGTGGCAATAGAGAGGGATGGTGGAGGAGTCCGATTTGAATAGCATTAATCGATCCTTCTATTTTTTTTTATAGTAAAGGTGATAATGTGATATATGTACAATGAAAAGGAGAAGAAGCTGGCATGGTAGAAATAATGTAGGCTTCGTTTGGGACGACTTTCTTGTTGCTTCTTAAAGGTGCTTTCTAGTATAAAAATTTTAATTTTTATACTAAAAAGCTGTTTTAAGAAGCAACAAAAAAGCCGTCCCAAATGAACCCGTAGAGTGGCTTGGCAGGGGTTGCTTAAAGTGAACAAGGTTAGAAGTTCCAAAAAATTTAGCTATGATAGGAATAATACAATTTTTTGCTCTAAATCAGAAATTTTTTTTAAGGATCATCCAAACTGCTGATATGCTAATGATAATGGTGCGGGTTTCAGTAGTGGATAGTGACTCCTTGAATCTATTTTATGTTTCTTTGGTGAATGTTATCTTGATTTCAATTTGTGCCTTTTGCTCTTTGTTGCATAGTCTATGATACTGTGGTTTAATCATGACAAAGTACCTATGATGCACCGACACTTCTCCTCAAAGAGGCGTGCAGTGTCCGACACCGTATCCGACACGACACTAGTCCGACACTCCTCCGACACGTGTCAGACATGCTAAAAACGTGTCCGATTAAAAAATATTAAATACAAATTGGACACGCGTGCCTGACACGCATATCTTAAATATTTTATGAATTCTTTTAAATATAATTTCTTTTATTTGGCAGGATTTAAACTAAATTTCTTATTTCCTATCCACAACACCAAATCAACGTCTGCACTTAATACCAAATCATATAATATTCTCATTTTCATTTATTTTTGACAGTGAAGGTATTTTCATCTCCTATCTCGTTGACTGATAAACGACATCGACGACTGACTCTCGACATCCTAATACTAATCATTTTAAGTACAAATTCTAGTTAAATGGCTTATTATTTTCAAATTATTTTTAAAATTATACTTAATTTTTATATACTATTTTTTAAATATAAAAACTATAATACCATGTCCAACTCGTGTCCGTGTCCTATATTTTCAATAACTGACATGTCCCGTGTCCGTGTCGTGTCGTATCCGTGTCGTCGTGTCCTTGTCTGTGAATTATAGCAAAGTACATAACTTGATCAGCATTCAGACCGCTACAATTTCTTGCATGTGGCCATGGTAACTTGGGTAATTTGTAAGGCAACAGCATTATCTATCTATTCTGACAATTAGGAGGTAATATATAACTAACCATGGGATTATTTGCAGTTATATTTGCCTTACCAATTTGATACTATGTTTTTGTGCTATCATGAAAGGGGTATGAATGGCTCTGTCAGCATATTCAGCTTGTTCCATTCCTGATCTTGAGCAAATGAGGGAAAAATGATCGGATACTATCCAAACAGTCATGTCATGATTTATCAGTGGCTTAACCAGCTTCTTTATCTTTTAGTTATGAAACATTTTTTTAATTCTTTTTGTTTAGAGTACACATTTTAGATGGGAATATTATTAGTGAAATCCAAGTTGGATGGTTGAAGTGGAGGAATGCATTGGGCATGTTGTGTGATAGGAAAGTACCCTTCAAACTTAAGGGAAAATTCTGTAAGATGGTGGTGAGACCTACAATGCTTTATGGCATAGAATGTTGGTCATTAAAACAGATGCATATTGCATAAAATTAAGTGTTGATGAGGATGCTCATGTGGATGACTAGATTCACTCTTATAGACAAATTGTGAAACAAGAATATTCATGAAAAGGTTGGAGTAGATCCAATGACAAATAAGATTAGAGAAAGTCACCATAGATGCTTTGGCCACATAAAATGTCGGTCTTCTAATGATCCGGTTAGGAGAGTAGATGTATTAGATTTGGTCTATGTTAGGAAAGGTAGATGTAGACTTAAAAAGACTTGGTTATATGATACTAGAAATTATCCTTTTTATTAGATTTAAATGAGAATTTGATTCTTAACAATACACAGTGGAGAAAATGATTCATTTAATCGAACCCTCATAGTAGGATAAAGGCTTGATGTTGGTGTTGGTGTTGGTTTCGTCGTCTTTTAACTCGGTTCGTATTATTTTCCCAGTTTCATTTTTCTTCTTCATCCTTTTAATGTTTTCCTTCCAATGTTTTAAATCACAAGGTGGGGTGTAATCCTCAAGGCAATGAGTGTAATCCCCATGAATTATTCATTAAATTTCATAAATAGAAAATTATGATACAAAATATCAAATATATGACAAAAATTAAAATAAATTCCAAAGTCTGTAAACATATTATTCATATTTAACTCTAAAGTTAATTTGATACAAAAACATAAATTCATATCAAATTAAATGTCAAAATGAAACAAGACAACCATTGTGCACTCTTGAAGCCCTCATTCCTCAATCTTCTCATCCTCCAAGTCGTCTTCTCCATTCGAGACATCCAAATCAGATGTAGCTGTAGGTTTTGATGTTGCAAATTCAATTTCAAGAACAAACTCCATCTCATTTCAGGCATTATTCTTATCTTCTAATAGATTCACAGCTTTATTGTCTTTGATTTTGCTAATCGAACTTTTAAAAAGTAAAAGCATGTATAAGGGATTAAAAAAATATTTTTTGAGGTTAAACAGTTCATGCAAAGATCAAGACAAATAATCATATGATTTAACATTATACTTAAACAATGGGAAGACTATATAATAGGCTAAACTTTAATTATTTGATGTTTTAAAATTAATTTAAATTAACTTGACAACGTGACATATGCAGGCTGATGCCCAACCTGTGGGTGTATGCCTTACAGACAGATTTCTCCTCCAACTCGTTCAAGGCAAGCGCCCCAAGGAATGTCTCTTTCTAGGTTTTAAAATGTTTTAAAGCTCTACTTCCTTCTGAAACAAAATTATATTACCTCTTATCCTATTTGTAATGATTGATCTTCCAAATGTAGTCATTCTGCTGATCCCAATCCTTAAACTCCATATCATCCTCATCAGCTTGTTCGCTACAATAGCATTGTTTAAGGCTATCTTCTTTTTAAATAATTTTCTAAATAATTCTGTTAATGATTATTATTGATTAAGAGGTTTAAATTATATACATATGTTGGAAAAAATTATGCTGCAACTTGTTTTGTTTGGTTTTATTTAAATTGAACTGTTTTGTTTTGAAAACTGATAGACCTTCCTTTTAATCTTGTTGCATATAAAAATCAGATCTTTCAAGTCAATATCACTGTCATTACACATCTCCAAACTGTTTTGCAGTCATTACTATATTGTGCTAAATGAGTTCTTAACTTTATTTTGAGTGTTCTTTTGCTCAACTTCTAGACATGCTAGTTTTGTTCTATTACTTTCTCTATCAATCCTTCCTCATTAGTTCCATGTACTTGCATAATTGGTTCATTTGCACCTCTTTACATGCACATATGGCCTCAAGTTGAGCTTATCTATTAATGACAATTTTGTTTGTCTGTCATTTTGATCCTTTAATACAGCTGGTTTAAATGTAATTTTGAAAAAAAAAATATCTTAAAGAGTTCATTATGCATTCTTATTGCAAGGTACTTTTGATGCATATATCTATCTTAACAAATCAAATTTAACAGTAAAAGTTTTGGGATGTAGAGACTACTAATTCACATCATCATCTTTCCATTTTTTTTTTTTTTTGTACTTATAGAAGTTACTTTCAATCTATCACTTTTATTTCTAATTTTTTTCATATTAATTTTACCTATTTTCCTTATTTAGTACATCTTATACCCTTTATTGTATATACCCAAATCTCCCAAGTCTACTTTTCACTACTTATATTTAATAGATGTTACTCCCATCATCCCTATGTTATAATATAGATTATCAATCTATCCTTAGTGATTTTGCCACATATTCATCTTAATATTATCATCTCTATCATCCTTTACTTGTTTATCAGTCCCATTTTTATTGTTCAATACTCAAATTCATACAACCTAGATTGATCTAATTGTAATTTATAAAATTTACCTTTGTACTTTAAAAAAAAAAATTTACCTTTGTCTTCATGATATTCTCTTGTTGCACTTGCAAAACACTACTTCGTTAAGCTACCTAACCTTAACTCTAGAAGTTATATTATATGCTATATTCCCAATCTTTGATAGAATAGAACTAAGATACTTAAACCTGTAACACCTTATATCCCCAATTTTTTTGTAGAATAGATCCAATAAATCTATAACACCTATTTAACACCTTAGTTTTAGTAAATACTAATTGATAATTAGCACAATCACAGTCACTAAAATAGCATGCCATGTACTTGATCTTCATTATCCTAATTAGCCTTTTTTTTTTTTTTTACTTTTCTTCTTTATTCTAATTTTTCAACAGTTATTTTGAATAAAATGCTTTGATCCAGTCAAATCCTCACAACAAGAAACGCTAGCAGCTTATAACTTTGTAACTTACTGTTTGCATTTAACTCATTTTTTGCTTGTGATCACTTTCTGAATGTACACTTTTGACTTGATTTGTTCAGAAGTGGTAGAATTGTGGCGTGTTCAGAAGATTGAAGAAATCAAGAGGTTGTCAGTTGCAGATTCAACAAAGCCGAGCATTCTTTCAAAAGAAACAAGTATAACTGAAAGAGTCTCTAAGATTTGTTGGTTTCATTATCCTTTAAATTCACTATATTTCGTGACATATTTAGTCTTACATTCTGCTGAATGCTAATTGAGGTTTCTTTTGTCGACATTTTCTCTGATACGTGATATGCATGCAGAGAAGCTGAAAATAGCTTTAGAACTTCATTGGCAGAAGTTCTTGGAGGGAATTGGTTTTTGGTTGCCTTCTGATGTTAACAACACAGTTGTGGATGATAAACCAGATACTGCCTATGAGCTAGGTGTTCTTCTCTGCTAACATTATTTTTTTTACTTTGTAGCATAAATTTGAATAAGACATAAATTCTTCTTGTTGATAAGACTAGAGAGGGAGTTGAAGGTAAACTTGAATTATGGAGGTCAACATTAGAGTCTAAAGGTTTTCGCTTGAGTAGATCTAAAACGGAATATATGGAGTGTAATTTTAGTAGTAATAGACCTAGTGAGGGGATTGTGACTTTGGGCGATCAAGTCATTAATAAGAGTACACGTTTTAGATATCTTGGATCTATTGTTCAGAGTGATGGTGAAATAGATGGGGATATTATCAACGGAATTCAAGTTGGATGGTTGAAGTGGAGGAATGCATCGGGCTTGTTATGTGATAGAAATGTACCCCTCAAACTTAAGGGAAAATTCTATAAGATGGTAGTGAGGCCTGCAATGCTTTATGGTGCCGAATGTTGGCCTTTAAAAGAGAAGCATAATACTAAGTTAAGTGTGGCAGAGATGAGGATGCTCAGGTGGATGAGTGGCTTTACCCTTAGAGATAGGATACGAAATGAGCATATACGTGAAAAGGTTGGAGTAGCTCCAGTAGAAGATAAGATTAGAGAAAGTCGCCTTAGATGGTTTGGTCACATAAAACGGCGGCCTTGTGATGACCCGGTTAGGAGAGTAGAGGTATTAGATTTGACTTATGTTAAGAAATGTAGGGGTAGACCTAGAAAGACTTGGTTAGAAAATATTAGGAATGACCTTTCTTTATTAGATTGAAACGAGAATTTGACTTTTAATAGGACACAATGGAGAAAAAGGATTCATGTAGCTGACCCCACGTAGTGGGATAAAGGCTTGATGTTGTTGTTGTTGTTGTAGCATAAATTTGAAAATTTCTTTCTGGAATAAATTTAAAAATTCTAAATCTGTGTCATGTAATGCTGTTTTGATTTATATTTTTCCCTGTTAACAGAAGAAGAAATCATCCCCGGTCGGTCAATGCCGCCCGAATGTCATACTGAACTTCATACTGATTATGCGGGTGCTGCTGTGAGATGGGGCCTTACCCACCACACAGAAAGTGCAGCTGACTGTTGTCAAGCTTGCCTAGATCAGGCCAAAAGTGCAAAGCTAGGTGACATGAAATGCAACATCTGGGTTTATTGCCCATCAGAGTCTGGATGTTATTCTCCAGACATTTATGAGCACAAGCATCAAGAATGTTGGCTTAAACAGGTAAATTACGTCTCACAAGTTAAAATATTAGATGATCTCAACACGCCTTCTCACTGTTGAAAAGTTGAGATTTTGTTTCAAACTCAAAATACATACTAAGCTTGTTCGGCAGAGTTGGTGATGTTGAGGTAGGCAGAGGTGTTGGGCACCCACGCATATGGCATTCTGCAATCACATTTTTAGTTTGTTTGAAGTGCTAGCTCGGAAGAAAATGTGCCATGCTTTGTCAAAATTTTAATTTCTTGTCCAATAGGAAATAATCATGATATGTCCTATGATTTTTTCGTTTCACTTACCTAGTTATTGGTTGACACATTATTTTAACAGGGACCTAGCGAATTAGATCAAGTTAGGTGTCTCAAATGTTAAAGAAAAAAGGCATGTGTAATGCATGAACCTCCCATCAATGTAGGGTCTAGGGAGGGGTTGAAGCTAATAAAATCTTTCTTTAAGGTGAGGCCATCAAAGAATCATGCAAAAAGTGCATTCCTAGTGCATGAATTCCATTGAGAGGCCTAGGGAAAGGTTAATATATGCAACCTTATGTTGCACTATAGTAAGGTTGTTTACTTGATTTGAACCTATGGCCACCAAGTCACAATAGAGGCAATCTAATTCAAGAACTTTAGGTCACAAAAGGGTTTTAATCAGCATCATTAATCATTTATTAACTATTTGTGCTCGACTTAATTTCATTATTTTTGGCATAAACTTTATGATGGACTTTCATCCTAATATCAACTCTCAGCCTTTCTCATTTCAACCTAGTACCAATTATTAGAGATTTAAATACCAAGTTTTATGATTGATTGTTAATATAACATCAACTCTCAACCTTTATCATTCGAGATTAAGATTAGTAATGAGAGATTTAAATAATAAAATTTTCTAAAGTATAAAGTGAGCAAAATTTTGAAGCATATTGTGTTGATTGATCCAAATCATTAAATTAAGTTAACTTTGAAGAAGATGCATACAGTTAAACTTTAGGTTGTGTTGAGATACTTATTGGGGTTTGGAGAGTCATAGAAGATATTGGAATGCTTTGGTTAACCATTCTTTTTAATAAAATCTTAATGAGTAAGAGGATCCAAAATGCTTTAGTAATAAGTATTTTTCTATCAATAATCAATAAAAAGATAAATGGTTAGGACTAATAATTATAAAGAAATCATATTTTTAAGATTATATGGGACTATTATTGATATCTTTATGTAACATAAAGGACTGTAACCAGAGAAGCATCATGGAAGGAAAAAGATAAAGATTCCTCAAAATTTAAAGATAAAGACTCCCTTTGGTATAGTTATTGCAAGAAATCAAGACATAAAAAAGAGACATGCTGGAAGATATACGGAAAGCCCCCTAGTAAAGAATGGAACCAAAGAAGTGGACAAAAGATCACATCATAAGCTAACACTATAACAAGTCAGCACACCCTAGAAGCGCAGTCTAACTTCAGAGAGCTCAATAAAGAAGATATTGATAAGTTAAAACGACTTCTAGTATACCTTGAAAATCACAACATCATCTTCTTTTGCTCCATTGGATTAAGTGCCTCTTGAAATTATTTGAAAGGTTTATAGATCATTGACTCAGGAGCCACCGATCACATGACACACTCCACTTCCTACTTTATCAATTACACTCCTTGCTCAAGTGATAAAAATTATCACTGCTAATGGTTCCCTTACTACAGTAGCAGGTCAAGGAGACATAACCTTATCTCCCTCTCTCATTCTAAAAAATGTGCTCCGCGTAACTCAATTATCCACAAATCTAATCTCCATACAAAAACTTATTGTATACTATTTAACCATACTTGTTGCTTATTTCAGGATCAGGGTGGTAATTTTCCCATGCATAAGCCGACTATCTTCAAAAATCTTGGGACTAAAAACTCCGATGAATACTTTATCCTCATTTTACCCTGAGTTTCGAACTCATAATAACCTAACACCCAGAATCTTTCGGTGCACTGCCTATATTCACACACAACAAGAATAGAGAAAAATTACATCCATAACACTTAAATGCATTGTTGTTGGATATTCATCCACCCGAAAATGTTACAAGTGTTATCATCCCCTCACCAAGAAAACTCTTGTATCTGTTGATGTTACTTTTGATGAACAAAAATTTTATTTTACCAAACCTCATCTTCAAAGGGAGACTGAAATTAAGAAAGATGAGGAAAGCCAATTTGCCCCTCTTGACCTTCCACCTCCACCTCAAACCAATCCACCTAAATCTGAAATCAAAGTCAGAGAAGTTGAGGACAAAGTTGTTATTAGGTTTGGGAATGTTTATTCCAGACGTACAAGTCCAATTATACTCCAGAGCAGATCCAAGAATCTAAATCATCTCCTAAAATCGAGGTAAACACAAGTTCTCCAAAGAAACCTCCCTTATACCTCATAACCAACTCTATATCATTCAGTAATTTCTCATCTTCACATAAAAACGTCTTGGTTATGCTAAATGATATTCATATTTTTAATGATATTTTTGAGGCCTTATCTGATAAAAATTGAAAAAATGCTATGAAAGATGAAATGCAGACTTTTAAAAAGAACAATAATTGGGAGATCACCGATCTATCGTGGGGAAAAAACCAGTCAGCCGCAAATGGGTCTTCTCTATAAAATATAAAGCTGATGGTACATTGGAAATGTATAAGGCAAAACTGGTGGCGAAATGGTATACTTAGACATTGACATCGATTATCAGGAAACCTTTACACATGTGGCCAAGATGAACATTGTCAAGATCCTACTCTCACCAATAGCTAATTATAACTTACATCTGGAATAGCTGGATGTAAAAAATGCATTTCTGCACGAGGACTTGGAAGAAGAGATTTATGGAGATTCCACCCGGATTTAAAGAAAATTCTTGGGGTAATAAGGTGTGTAGGTTAAAAAGGCTCTATATGGGTTAAAGTAGTCACCTAGATCTTGGTTTGGAAGATTCTCAAAATTCATGCTTCTTAATAGTTATCGACAGAGTCAAGGGGACCATACACTATTATTCAAACACTCAGACTCAGGGAAAATCATAATATTATTAGTTTATATTGATAATATTATCTTGACTGGGAATGATGGAAAGGAGAAAGTTATTCTAAAAAAATGTATTACCAAGGAATTTGATATCAAAGAACTTGGTAGGCTAAAATATTTTCTTGGAATTGAAGTTGCCCGCTCCAGCAAATGAATTTTTATTTCACAACAAAATTACATCAAATATCTTCTTAAAGAAACAAATAAACTAGCTTGTAAACTGGCAACAACACCAGTAGAACCAAATCTCAAATTTGGGGAAGCTGAAGAAGATCCAGATGTAGATAAGGGAGCTTATCAAAGACTTGTGGCAAAATTGATCTATCTTTTCCACTATAGACCTGATATTGCATTTGTTGTAAGTATGGTCAGCTAGTTCATGCAAAATTCAAAACAGTCACATGGAAGCTATAGACAGAATACTGCACTACCCTAAGAGAAATCCAATGGAAGGGATTCTCTTTCGAAGAGACCACAGAATAACCCTAGAAGCATATACTGATGCAGATTATGCAATATCATCAGTAGATAGACGATCTATCTTTGGATACTGCACATTCCTTGAAGGAAACTTAGTTACTTGGAGAAGCAAGAAATAGAACATGGTGGCAAGATCTAGTATAAAAAGCATAATACAGAGTTATGACCTTGGAAATATGTGAACTACTATGGGTCAAGATGATTCTAGAAGACCTAATGATCAAGTGGGAAGGCTCCATAAAGCTACATTGTGACAACAAATCAATGATCAACATAGCTAACAATCCAGATCAACATAATAGGACCAAGTATATAGAAGTGGACAAACATTTTATAAAAGAAAAATTATATAGTGGTCTTATATGTATATACCACGTCTCATTAAAAGATCAGCTTGCAGACGTCCTTACCAAGGGATTGGACAACTCTGTCTTTCTCGAGTTGATTACCAAGTTGGGAATAACATATCTATATTTTCTAACTTGTCGGAGAGTGTTAAATCTAAGCCGATGATTTCCACGGAGATCCGTGGGAGGCTCGCATGAATTACACCAATTCTTTTCATAGTTAGGTGGTTGATTTAGGAAGGATTCTATTAGGGTAATAATGCTTGATTCTGTAATTTATTTGTATCTTTATTTGATATAATGTATAGATCTATAATAGGGATAGATTTGTGCAATAAAGATATAGTTTTTCCCTCTCAAATCTTTGAATTCGACAAAAGATAATATTACTATTTATATAACATTGCTATTTCAATAACTGTTTGTTAGACAGGTCCACTGGACCAGTCCAGCCGGTCCGCACGGGACCGGCAAAGTCGCGTAATACGCGAAATCTCCGCAGGAGGCGGAGATCGGGCGGGCCGTCCGCTCAAGAAGAGCATTTTTGACTGTTTTGAGAGGGAAATTTGAATGTAGGGACTGTTTAGGGATTTCCTTTTGATTTGTATGCATTAAATAGTAGATTTCCCTAGGGTTTGATCATCTTGAATTTGGCTGAAATTTGAGATCTATTAGATTTAGGTTTTCTTTGGGCTCTAGTGGTGTCTAGAGATTTGGGAGAGATCGATCCTCCTCTCGAATTGAGGATCAATTGTATCTTGCGATTTTATTCATTGTCTAGTGGAATACAAGTCTTTTCTTGTGTTTTCTCTCAATTTCTCCCTGTTTCTCGCTGTTTTCTCGCTGTGGACAGCAGTTTTACTATTGGTTTTTACTGATTTGGGATAGGAATACTTGTGACATAAGTGCTTCCTATCACTGTTCTATAAATAAAATTTAAAGAGGAGTTTAACTTCTTGCTACAACGATAGTGTTCTGCCATTGTTAAAAAGAATCGGGTGATCTACAATAGAAAGAAGATTTCGGCTTCACCGGAAGGGAGGAGGTAGTTTGGTCACTTCCTACAACAAACAATTATGAGCTTTTATCTCTTTCGTGATTTGTTTGATCTCACCTTGATCGCAGTACTTGTTTGTTATTTTGTCTTATCGAAGTGCTAAATTTGATTCATCTTCTATCATGTAATAATAATCTCTTTGTACATCTCTCTTAAAGTTTAGCGGAACTTTTAAACTCTATATAGTCATTGACACATAAAACTGTGTGTACTTATAATTGTGTTTTGTTACAATTGCTTTTCTCAATTTTTTTGTTTTCGCTGATTGTTATTATCTATCCTTACACACTAAAAACTATATTAGAGCTTGTTTATGAACCCTGATATAAAATTGAACCTGAGATCTTATCTGCAACCAAACATCAATTGGAATCTAAAGCTGAAAATGAGTTTGAGCTTAAAATTATTTTTGAAGTTAAACCTCAATTAGGAAATGAATTTATTCTTCATTGTGAAACTAAACAACTGAATATATGGAGTGTAATTTTAGTAGTAATAGACCTAGTGAGGGGGATTGTGACTTTGGGCGATTAAGTCATTAATAAGAGTATACATTTTAGATATTGATAGGAAAGTATTTCCTATTCACCTTTACAACAAATCTCCACGAAATACTGCTGTCCTGAGCAGGAGAACAGTGGAAAAACTGTAGAAAACTGAGAGAAAATCGTAGGAAAAACTTGTATTTTACTAGTAGATGACTAGATGCAAGGAAATTAGCAAAGATACAATTGATCCTCAATTCGAGAGGAGGATCGATCTCTCCCAAATCTCTAGACGTCGCTAGAGCCCAAAGAAACCTAAATCTAAGAGATCTCAAATTTCAGCCAAATTCAAGATGCCCAAACCCTAGGTAAACAAACTATTTAATGCATACAAATCAAAAGGAAATCCCTAAACAGTCCCTACATTCAAATTTCCCTTTCAAAACCCTCAAAAAAGCTTCCTAAAAAGCTCCCGCACGGTGTGCGGCTTGCTCGGCATCTCCGCGGGCGGAGATTTCTCCGCCCAGTTTGCGCTGGGCCGGTCCTGCACGGACTGGCTGGACCGGTTCTAACATACTCCCTCCCGAAGTCCACCTTGTCCGCAAAGTGGAAAGACGACACCCTCCATTCCTTCTTCATCACAAACAGTAAGGACTTGAAGAGTTCAGTCCTTACACTTGTGCCCCGGCGTATACCTTTCGCTCAACATCTAAAACAAAGTCCTTTTGCCTCTTCTCCTGTAATTCTGTTTCAGTAAGCTTCTTGAATGTTATCCCCCCCTCCTCCTAATGGCTTCTCCTGGTGGTCTCATTAATGTTGACTGATGCAGGCCCCTTGGGTGCTAAAACAGCGGTTGTAGTCTTGTAAGAGCCTCCTGAGCTGCTGCTCCTGGCTCCCTTCTCCAGATTATTCTGATTTTCTACCAGCTGTGCCAACTTCATTACCTCCTCCAAGTCACTAGCATCAGAAATTTCACTGCCGCTCGGATCTCTGCCTTCAACCCATTCATGAAGTTCCCTCCAATACGATATCTGAATAATCGCTCCACCCTACTAGCCAGGTGCTCGAACCGCTCCGGTAGTCTTGCTACTGATCCTCCATGCACCAGAGCAAAGAACTGCTATAGAAATCTCCTCCCGGACGGTTTGGAAACGTTTCTATTATGCAGTTTTTTGAATTCCCTCCAGTTCCTGATAGGCCTCTTCTGATCTCTCCACTGATACCATGACAGGGCTTTTCCTTCCAAGCACAGTCCGGCTGCGGTCAGGCTTCCTCCCCCTCCGTCAGTCCATTGACGGCGAAGTATCGCTCCACCTTATAAATCCACCCATACGCATCTTCTCCTCGAATATGGGCATCTTCAACTTCCTCCTTTTGGTGCCCCCATTGCCCCGGATTCTCCATAGTTTCCCCTCTCCTCAAGTGCTAGGTGCACCCCATGTTTCCCGGTCTTCCCTTGCTCTACCATAAGCCAAAACCTCCTTCAAATTCCCCCCTTCTGTCTCAAAAATAGCACCTCGCCAACCACAGTACCCCGTCATGGCGTTCCTATATCCTCCTCTTCTTCCTCTGGACAGGCTCCAGGATGTGGTCTTCTTCCTTCTCCTTCCACGATCTCCACCCTCCTCTTCCTCGCCTACGAATATCAAAATTCGTATTTTTCCCTCCATTCTTTTCGCCACAGAAGCATGAAGTTTGGTTTGGATTTCTAACATCGTTTTTCATCATGTCTCATAGATCGCAACTTGCTCTTCCATGGAGGAAATCCTTTCCCCCCGTCGTTTTAATTTGATTCATTCTTCTCTTCAAGTCTTTCCTCCATGAGCATCCACCTTTTTGGCCGCCATCACAATCCTGAGTTTGTAAAATCACAAATTCTAGATTTGGAACTTCAAAAACAGCAATTCCCCTTCCTTCCGGGCAATTAATCACCGCTGAAATTTGCCGAAATCAGCCCTCCACCGGTCCCACGACTTGCTCTGATACCAATTTGATAGGAAATACTTGAAATCAAGTATTTCCTATTCACCTTTACAGCAAATCTCCACGAAATACTGCTGTCCGGAGCAGGAGAACAGTGAAAACAGTGGAAAAACTGTAGAAAACTGAGAGAAAATCGTAGGAAAAACTTGTATTTTACTAGTAGATGCAAGGAAATTAGCAAAGATACAATTGATCCTCAATTCGAGAGGAGGATCGATCTCTCCCAAATCTCTAGACGCCGCTAGAGTCCAAAGAAACCTAAATCTAAGAGATCTCAAATTTCAGCCAAATTCAAGATGCCCAAACCCTAGGAAAACAAACTATTTAATGCATACAAATCAAAAGGAAATCCCTAAACAGTCCCTACATTCAAATTTCCCTCTCAAAACCCTCAAAAAAGATTCCTAAAAAGCTCCCGCACGGTGTGCGGCTTGCTCGGCATCTCCGCGGGCGGAGATTTCTCCGCCCAGTTTGCGCTGGGCCGGTCCCGCACGGACCGGCTGGACCGGTCCAATGGACCGGTCTAACAGATATCTTGGATCTATGGTTCAGAGTGATGTTGAAATAGATGGGGATATAATCAGTAGAATTCAAGTTGGATGGTTGAAGTGGAGGAATGCTTTGAGCTTGTTGTGTGATAAAAAAGTCCCCATCAAATTTAAGGGAAAATTCTATAAGATGGTGGTGAGACCTGCAATACTTTATTCTACTGAAACTTGAGGCATAATACTGAGTTCAGTTTTGCAGAGATGAGGTTGCTCAGGTGGATGAGTGGATTTATCCATATAGACATGATACGAAATGAGCATATACGTGAAAAGGTTGGAGCAACTCCAGTGGAAGATAAGATTAGAGAGAGTCGCCTTAAATTGTTTGATCACATAAAACGACGGCCTTCCGATGACCTGGTTAGAAAGTAGAGATATTAGATTTGACTTATATTAAGAAAGGTAGAGGCAGGCTTAAAAATACTTGGTTAGAAAATATTAGAAATAATATTTCTTTATTAAATTTAAATAAGAATTTGACTTTTAACATGACACAATGGAGAAAAAGGATTCATGTAGTCAACCTCTCGTAGTGGGACAAAGGCTTGTTATTGTTGTTGTTGTGAAGCTAAAAAACTCATGTATATGATTAATGGATGATGCGTGTGATATGTGGCTAAAATATTAATATGCTTCCTAATGATGATACTACAACTAATTCCAAAAGGTGGTGATTGCGAAGAAAATTTAAACTTTCATATTTATTAAGGCTTCATCTGGGACAGCTTTCTTATTACTTTTTTAAGAAGCTTTCTAGTATAAAAAATTTAATTTTTGTACTAAAAAACAGCTTTAAGAAGCAGCAAGAAAGTTGTCCTAAAAGAAGCCTAAATTTCATAATATTTTCATTTGATTACAAGCAAATAACATAACTATGACATGTTGATCATATGAACCGACATCTATAAAAAATAAGGCCCTTGCCTTCACAAGTATATTTGTCAATTTAATTTCATTTCTATTATTTTTTTCCTCAATTTTTGAATGCAGGATGAAAAGCCTCGCCTGACTTTCAAAGATAAGTACTCTGACTCATACAGGAGCTCTCACCCAACGGCCCCGGTGGTTGTCCCATGGATGTCTGGTGTAATCAGTAGGTGACTTGGCCGCATAACTTGGTGATGAAATACTGTTCCACTCCGACGATGGGCATGGAACCTTCTAACACACGCCACAGCATTCTAAAAACCTTTGCGTTTTTGTGCATTTAGGGTTTAAAACTCTTAGAGTTAGATAGTTCTTAACAATTTATGATTTGCAGAGATAATATTCAGATGTGGTACAAATTTGATTGAGCTTTCCACTGTTCTTACAGCTCATTCTGGATTCTAATGGTTCATATCTTGGATTTCTTTTTCAGTTTTTACAGTGAGGTTGGATAAAGTTGTTGTGCTCTTCGAGAAATTATTCTGTGCGGATACCTGACGCAGAACGTCGTCCAGAGACCAACCAGAATGTGGCACGTCAGTGGTACAGAGCTGCGGTACCAGCGAATGGGTGATGTGGCGCATTCTGATTGGTCTCCGGACGGCATTTGACGTCCGCACATAATCATTAATCGTGCTGTTCAGTTCTGTAGAAATGTATGCTTTTGATATAAGAGCTTTATGTGAATGTATTGGATCCAATACACCTAGTAAAACTTAGAAGGATAAGAGTGTAATGAGCATCATGTTGGGTCTGTTTGAAATAAAATTTGGATAAAGATTTGATATTGTTGTGGTTGTTAATGTAGACCCTTGTTGCATGTTTATTTTGAAAGAGTTGTATATTATATTTTGTCATCATTTGCAGTTAATAATGAGTAGATCTTTCATTGTCAGATGCTGGCTATTCCTTGTTGAAGCTGTGCGGTCTGATCAGGCAAATGTGAGAAATTTTAGTTGGAATCGACTGATTTGGCTTGGTTGTTGAGGATGAGGATTGAACACCATATTGATAAAATAAGCAAGAAATAGAAGCAACAGAGAAAATAAATGATATCAGGATTTAACGTGAAAAAAAATTCAAATAGAAAAAAAAAAACTACTGGGCCACAACACGCCAAACAATTCACTATGAAAATTGGAAAAAATTAGTACAGATCTCTCTTTTTTCTCATTTTCTTCTTTCTTCTCTTTTTACGTGCACCATTCTCTATATTTTTATCACTCAAAATACAAGAGAAAGTCAAGTAAAAAATCTCAAGGTACGCAACCCTTTAAAAAAACGAGAAAAAAAATTCATCAAGTTCGTCTCGTAGCGCTGCGACTCCATTTTAGGATGATATGGCGTTCAAACCTCTATCTCGATCCACAATGACACCATATTTAGACCGTTACGACGCTTTGCTCTCTGTTGTTCAGCACTGAGGTGCTTGGGAAAAAAACATCGGGGCTGTTGAGTATGTAGCGCCGAGGCGCTCTGGTACATAACGTCAGGGTGTTGTAGGTGGAAAAAAATCTAGAGGTAAACCCTATGCAACCCCCAGCTAGCACGACAGACTTGTAGTTTGAGGCGACAAAACAACCCAATTGATTAGAACAATCAGATTCCACAAATAACATTGCTTATGGGCATTCATTATCTGATTTTATCATTTCAGGAGTTTGTGAACTACATGCTATATGCCATATCTTGTCTGGTTTTCACTTCAAGTCCTCAATCAAATCTAGTCGAATTGTCATTTACTGTTTCTTAAAGTAATTTTGTAATATAAATTTTTTTTATTTTTTATTAAAACTTTATTTTAAAAAATAGTAAGAAATTAATCTCATATGAAATCTTAATGCTTTTAAAGTGCAGCAGTATCTATGTAACTACAAGATAATTTATGGGAGGAATTTTTCAGCTTACAGAACTTCATATTTCTATAGCTTTACTTACCCGTAAGGCTTTCTCATATTACCGGACTTCAATGAAATTATCCCATTTATCTCAACTGGAAAAAATATTAAATATATTATCTATTAGTTCATTTGTATTGAAAAATAATATGTGAAATGAGAAAAAAAAATCATTGCTTTATAAAATGCATCAAGATATCGTATTATAATATTTTTTTCAATGCTATATTATATGAATTGGCATATTATTTATGTAATTATATATTAAAATATTGATTTAGAACCTTCATTATTAGGAACAATTATTATGTCAGGTGATCTGACGTAGCTCTATATTCGAACACCAATAATATGTCGCCACGTGCTCTTACTCTTTACAGCGCGGCCCGACGACCTAACCCGGGATTGCTATGTTCGCGTATTGCTCGGTATTGCTCTAGGTATTGCTCGGCAATAACGAGAAATACCGCTCTGTCAAGACCAATACCGAGCAATACCGAGAAATACCGAGCAATACCGAGAAAATCTCGATATTGCTCAGTATTGCTCGGTATTTCTCGGTATTGCACGGTATTGGTCTTCACAGAATGATATTTCTCGTTATTGCTGAGCAAAATCGACCAATATCTAGTAATACCGAGTAATACGTAGTAATACGCAAACATAGCAATCCCGGCTCCGTTCCGGGTCGTGTTGTCGGGCCGCGCCGTAAATAGTGAGAACACGTGTCACTAATTTACTGACGTCCGAACGTAGAGCTACGTTAGGTGACCGGATCAAATAAAAGTTCCATTATTAGGGCTTTCCTATTAGTGTTCGTCTAATGCTATTTCATTAAATCCCAAAAGTTATTATTTTAAGCCTTGAAATTCAAGGTAATTATTTTTTATTTATTAAAGAATAAATATAAACTTCTTTTTTAGGGTTATTATTTTTTATTAGATTCCTTATTCCTAAGATACTTTCGACAATTCCAATCGGCCAGAAAGGGTGAGACGGGCCTAGGGCGAGAGAGAGAGAGACCAGCGGGCGGCGGCCGCAGGAGGAACGGTGAGAGAGGATTTGAAGAAGATCAAGGGCTCGGTGGCGGACCACGAAGGTTTGCTCGCGGATTTTGGTTGGCAGCCTATACTGGAGGACTAAATCGAATAGGTATGGTGCCTAGCTCATCTTCTCCATTCCTGCTACTATGTCATTTTCATTTCTTCGCTTGTTGTTGTTCTTTAGGGTTTTACTCTCATTTTCAAAATTTACTGCCCATCTACTTTCTGGTATTTGTTTCTCTCTTTTTATGATCTAAGGCTTTTTTTTTTTAATAAGATATCTTTTTACATAAATTAGGCTTCTCAATCTTAGTTTGACATATAATCCTCATTTATTTTATTATGTGTATTTCGTAAGTGGCTTGATTCTATGTTAATTCAAGCCAATCATGGATCATTAACTTCAATTCTAACTCAATCTTAGCAAAAAAAGTTTATCCTATTTTGATCTCTTGGGGGGTGTTTGGTATAGGATTGGATTCAATTTTAGTAGGATTTACTAAATCCTGTAAATTCGGATTTAGTAAATCCTGGGCTCTTAAATCCTGAATTGTGTTTGGCATGACAATTTTTAAATCATGTTAAATCCATAAAGATGTTTGACAATAGATTACAGGATTTAAAACAGTTGGAGATTTAAAATTGAACGAGTAATATAAAGACACTTAATTCGCTTCCGCATCAAGTTATAAAGTTGTTTGCGAGTAAGAAAATAACTAATTATTTATCTAATAAGCCTACGAATTTTTTAATTAATAATTTAATTACTATTTTATCAGTATTAATTATAAATTTTATTATTAATTATCTCATTAATAGCTTAAGAATTCTACTGCTCATTAATTATTTAATTATTATTTATATTATTAATTATATTTTTAATAATTATATTTTAAATTATATTAATTAAGGTAATTATAGTAATTTTTAATTGCTAATTATATTACTAACTATTTTACTAAGTTAAATTAGATAATTAATTTATACACTAATTATTCTATTAATTATTTAATTAATTTAATTAGTTATTAATATTTTCAATTATATTAATTAAGTTAACGAGTAATGGCGTCTAGGGTTTGCTTTTATCTCTTGTTCGTTCGTCCTTGCTGTTGGGCTTCGTTGCATCGCAGGTGTAGAGATTGCACGAGCCGTTTCTTCGGCTCCTTCGTTGCTGTTCGACTGTGTGTAGAGATTGCACGAGTCGTTTCTTTGGACGTTACAACATTTTGATATGAAGCAACGACGGTAGCTCGCTCGCTGTGAAGGTAACTTTCTCCCTTTTGCGCGCTTCTTCGGCCAAATCCCGTAAATCCGACTTCTAGCGGGATTAGGATTTACCGGAATTTAGCGGATTTACGCCGTAAAAATCCGGGATTTACGGATTTGCCGGATTTACCGCGACTTTTTTTGCGTTTGGCTGGATTTACCGTAAATCCTACTAAAAACTCGAAATAAATCCGATACCAAACACCCCCTTGAGACAAATTATAAATCTAACATACATACCGGTTTAAACTAATATATATATATATCTTTGATTTGAGTTGATCCAAGTCAAAATTCAATCCAATTTTCAAGCTATCTTTAGTATTTAACGAAAATTCACAACACTATTTTTTTGGGTTGCTATTTTATGACTGCTAGCTAACTTTTGAAGTTGCCCCTGAATTAACAGGCTCTCGTTAATTTGTGGGATGTTGTAGCCGAAAGTCGGCTGATTTCTTTATCTTGATATGTTTATACCACCTGAATTATGTTTGGAAATGAGTCTACAAAGAATCTGAATTATGTTATGTTGTTTGTAATTATATGTTATTTAGTGCTTGTAAAATATTTAAGTAGGAAAGCTTTTATTTTCATCCCCTTTACTGTGGCGAATGCTGAATGAATGGAATGAGCATGGTTAGGATCATCAAATATCATTCATAGCCAATTTGATATTTAGATTGTGATCTTAGCTTGATAAGCTGATATTTTGTATAGTCTAGTGCCTCATTAGGTGATGCAAGCATATGCAGCTTCTCAACTGTTGTTCAAATTTTCAGAGATTTTATGCTACTTTTAAATTTGCAAAATCCTTGTGGTGCCAAATTGTAGTATTTATGATATGAGCAATATATTAGAATGATGTTTGTCATTTCAAGTAGTTGAACATATTGGCTTCTTCTTCAACAAAATACCATCACCAATATAAGCATATTAGTTTTCACTGTCTCCAATTAAAGGAATACACTTAGCAATTGTCTGAGTTCCTCAATTATCCTTGTTGCACCTTTTGTTTCTGTTAGGCCGGCCCAAGGGGGGCCGACTGAACTCGTCCAACCTGGACCGGTTTTATTCTACAGAAGGTGGACCCATGGGAGGGGCGGAACCGGCGAAGAGAGATAGAGAGAAGGGAGCAGCTGGAGAGATGGGGCCCACATCTCAATTAAACATGACTTTGGGAGGGATATTTTGAATTAAGGGATGTTTAGGGATTTTGCTTGAGTCCTCTTTGTTTTTTTTTTTCTTTGTTTTAATCAGTTCCTTTGGGAGAATTATGGTTTCATCTTGAATTTGAATCTGAATTTGGGATCGCTTGTGTGGTGCTTGGGCTCTAGTTTTTGGCTAGAGAATTCGAGAGTCGGTTCTTCATCTCAAATTTAAGATCTATGTATCTTGTGTTATTTTTCTTCTTCTACTAGCAAATTTCAAGTGTTTTCTCTCAGATTTTTTACAATTTTGTGGTAAAAACTGTTGTATATTGCAGATTTTTGCTCTGTTTTCTATTATGTTGGGCTATTTTCTATCAGTTTCACGCAATTCGAAGTCGCTAATTGTACCTCATCTTAGTTGGGATTTAAGCTGAATTTTCTCTAAGAAAGAAAAAACCAAGTCATTTCTATAATGTTTATTCTCACAAACCTTTTACTCTTTCTAAACCACTCAATGTTTCAGCTTTCTTCTTCATCTTCAACAATCAGTCAATAGGACAACAACTCCCCTTTCATCATGCTTCATCCCAGAAACAAGTCTTCTAGAACCCACTATGAGGTCCTGTCAGTGAACGAAAATGCAACTTATAACGAGATTAAAAAAAACTACAAAGTTGCAATCCTCAGCTCCCATCCTGATAAGCTTCGTGGCAAGTCTGTGACAAGTTTTCCAATTAGAATTCAACAAGAAATATTTCTTGATGTGCAGAAGGCATGGGAGGTTCTGTCAGACCCCAAATCCAGAGAAAATTATGACAACATATTGCAAGCTTCCAGAAATGAATTAGAAGTTGTTGATAATGAGATAAGATTGGAAGAAATGATGGTTCAGGTTGATGGTGATATGAAGGAGCTCTCCTTCCCATGCCGATGTGGTGATTTTTTTCTGATTAGCTTAGCTGAGCTCGAGGAATTAGGTGTTTCAGTGAAAAATAATGGCGGCCATTTCTCATTAACTGATGGTTTGACGACACAAGCTTCAGTGGTTCTTCCTTGCGATTCTTGTTCCCTCAAAGTAAGGCTAATTATTGATGCGAATTATGATCCATCTATTTAATTTCATTTTTGTTTTACTTAACATTTTATATTATGAGGATTGCTTCATGTTTGTTGGAAGCTGGATCTATAAATAAAGGCCATTCATTTGCAAGAGTTTTCTGACTGTTTTTATCTTCTTGAATAATAAAAAACAATCCTTTTATCCTATAAATTAATGTAGCATTAAGGTTTCGTTTGGGCCAGCTTTTTTACTACTTCTTAAAACAGTTTTTTAGTACAAAATTTTAATTTTTATATTATAAAATTGCTTGTAGAAGCTGGCCCAAACAAAACCCAAATTGTCTATGTAATGGTCATCATTAGTGAGTTTCCCAAACAAAAGCTATTGCATAAAAGGTTGGTCACACAGATGATATATAGTTTTATCAATGTGGCACCAATTCAAAAGCAAAGATTTTAATTATCTTGGGCCAATTTTTAATTTAAGAAAAAAATAAATTCGAGCCAACTTTTAATCTAATTGAGTTGCATCTGTTAATTTAATAGATATCTTTTAACCAATAAACAAAATTATTATTTATACACTTAAAAATTTGCATGACATGATGAAATATGAGATGCAACATAGGAGAATATGTTGACTTCCAAGCATTCAAAAATCAATTCATTGCATTACCAATAACACCACATTATAAAAGGAAGTTCATTCAAGTGGGTTAAACCAACACATTGCATTGTCAAATTAGAAAAACTAGGTTAAGGTTTCGTTTGGGGCAGCTTCTTTGTTGCTTTTTAAAACGATTTTCTAGTACAAAATTTTCTTGAAATCAAAGAATCCAAACTTTCTAGTATTAAAACGACTTTCTAGTACAAAAGTCCTGCTACGAGCAGATGCTTATCTGCCCCAGATTGCTTGTTTTAATAACATGGCACCAGTTTCTTCATATAATCAATGCTCTCTGGGTCGACTATATAGAGCCTTTGGCTCCGAACAACCAGTATAATTATAGAGCCGTGAACTCTTCTGAGTCTTACAGGACTTTCTTGACATCAAAGAATCCAGATTTCTCTTCATTAGCTGCATTAACATCTTCTGGAGAAGCAACTACAACCACAACTCCCTTATCCTTAACAGCCTCAATAACATCTGCAAACTCCTTGAAGTCCTTCAATCTGAACATGAATAGTTATAGGTTAAGAATTTACCATTGATTGTCTAGTAAACCAAACATAAAGAAGGAAAATGAACCTCGTCGATAGAATTTCTTCGCGCCTTATCTCTCGCTCCTCATCAGTTATGCCCAACAAATGTCGCAATAGACTGTTGATCAAAATATTGCAAAAGCAAACTTTAGGAAAAAATTTTTTTTTTTAAACTGTCGTTGGAATTATAAATATTTTTCTATTTTGAAATATTAGACGGTCATTTTCTTACTGCCCCTATATTTTAGTAGATCTGATTACAAAAGACAGCTTTCCACTATAAATTTTTTTTAAAAGCTGAAATAAAACAGTTTCCAAATAAAAAAGTGATTGTAGTATGAAAAGTTAAGGCGTTTGAAAGCTGTCCCAAACATATTTTATACATGCTTATGTACACCACCCATGAATTATCAGATTGAACCATAAGTGCAAATGCATTTATTTGTAATTGTGACCACATACCTGCTATAACCTTTGGCATCAGGCAACTGGTAAGCATCGACGTCTCCAATTGTACCAATAATTGCTTTTGTAAGAGAATCATCATCTAAGTCAAGCTCCCTGAGAAAGCTGGCTGTTCCATCATAGACCTCCAGTGTTTTCAACAAATTTGGATCTCGATAGGACAAGTAGGAGAATACTCCTGTCATTTTTAATGTAGAAACGTTTAACTGGAACTATGGAAACTAATTCACTCCTAATGCAACAATTTCTAAGTAACCTTGCGTGTAGAAATGCAGAAATGCGTAACTGGACCAAAGGAAACTAAGGCTTTGTTTGGGACGGCTTATTTACTGTTTCTTTAAGCAGCTTTTTTTATACTAAAAAACGGTTTCAAGAAGCAGTAAGAAAGCCGTCCCTAATTCGCTCCTAATGCAACACATTCTACATATCTGTGTAGAAGTATATTAAACTGAAATTGAGAGAACAAGAAGAGAACAAACAAGGCACCTGAATGAGTGTCAAAGTCACAAAAGCCTCCATAAGCACCACCACTAACGCGTACACGATCCCATAACCAGGTATTACCTATGTATTTGGAAATGACATATGCAGATCCACTGAGCTGATATCCTGCTTCATAAATATTACCAGCTTTCCCAACATAATTAACCTATAAGCAAGGAAAGATCGGTGTTATATTTGGAAGCATTATTAGGTAAAAATTAAGCGAGTAGGTAATTGATTGCACCTGAGTAGGAATAACAATGGCTTCATTGACTGGAGGCAGCTGGTTCCGCAAGGGATGAAGTTCAGTGGATGCAGAGCTTGGGAGCAAATCAAGAAACTTAGCCACAAATTTTGTCGAGTGATTAAGGTTTTTCTCCTCTGCTGTCATATTAACAAGGCAGCCTTCCCTATAAAAGACAGATTTACGGATTTCCTCGAGTGATGAAGATATTTCATCCCAATTCTGATCAAGCCTCTTTTCAAGATCTTCTAAGAAATTCAAGTAACTGCAGGATGACAGAATGCGGTTAAAAAAGCATGCTATGAGCATCACTTAGGCTTCGTCTGAGACGACTTTTTTACTGCTTCTTAAAGCAGCTTTTAGTACAAAAGTTTTAATTTTGGTATTAAAAAAATGCTTTAAAAAGCAACAAAAAAACTGTCCCAAAAGAAGCCAGTTTGGGACGGCTTTCTTACTGCTTCTTGAAGCAGTTATTTAATACACAAATTTTATTTTTTGTAATAGAAAGCTGCTTTAAGAAGCATGAAGAAAGCCATCCCAAACAAAACCTTAATCACTTATGTTACAATAAATAAAGCAACTATAAGTTCTCAAAGCCATACATTTTTTAATAAAATAAAAGTTCCCATGTATTTGACAATAACATGCAGGAAAGTAAGGAAAGTAAGGTATCCACTCCCTCCAGAAACACAAAAGTCTCACAAAATACAACGGTACAATTTTAGGGAATGGTGAACTGATGTTCACATGAAATCACAACATGGAGTGCAAAAATTGAAATTCAGAAGAACTAGCAGGACCAACATCTAAAGTATGAGTTTCTCTCCAATTTTGCATTAAGCATAATCATTTATGTGCCCTTTCTTTAGTGAATTATTCAATCTATGTGCGGCAATGTAAATAGGCTTACTTAAGCCTAATTACATAAATTTTCATGTCCTCTTTTTGGTATGGGATCTTTTTTTGCAAATACTTTGTTATTCATTATATTTGCTCCTTGGCAGAGTCTCACTCTCTTTCTTGAACTGATATCAAACTGAGATTATGAACATTATATCGCAGATTGAAACCTCTGAATATTTGATCATTCCATTATTTTTTCTTCCGGCATTACTTCTTCAAAAATATCAAATGGTCTAGGGGCGAATCAGCAATTTTCCTCGCATATTCCTTTCCTACAACAAAGAGGGTATAAACCCTACCACTACCCAACAGTGGAGAGGCATAGCCCAAGATTTTCTTCTCTTCTATTTCTTTCTCAATAGCATTCCCTCTAACAATCCTCTTCCTAATCCTTTTATTTTTGTACCATCCTTGTGTTTTGTAAGAACAGCAATAGAGGTATAAACATCTAGACAGCACAGCAAGGTTAATTTGGGAAAAATGAAAACATCTAGACTAGAGGTGTAACCGAGTCAAGCGGACTCGCAAGTAGGCCAGGGCCCAACTCGTTAACAGGCTCAACGAATTGAGCTCGCTATTCGAGCTCGAACAGGGTTTCAAGCTCAACGGTTTATCGAGCTCGAGTTCGAACAACATACCGCTCGACTCGCGAGCTCCTCACGAACGGAGGCGGAGTTCCGAGGGCAAAAAATCAAGGGCGGAAGTTCCGTGAGCGGGAAATCTCATGCGGGAAAACACGAGTGAAGGACGCTCGGACATAGACGACCATCGAGGGTTGCGAGCCAGCTCGAGCTCGTTTACAGTGGGACGAGCTCAAGTTCAAGCTCGCTTTCCGACTGACGAGCAGAGCTCGATAATGTCAAAACTCGACTCGGCTCGACTCATTTACACCCCTAATCTAGACAACACAAGAAGGTTTTTCAACAATTAAAATAAAATTACAACACCCGCTCAGCATCATCTTGTCTTCTGAGACTACTGCCGCACAAGGGAGATAACCCTACACATTAGAATAAAAAACTAACAGGATGCTCATGCATTGAACTTTTTTCCATGCTGGTTTTGATACTTGAATGATACATATTGTGACATGGGTACCACAAATTACTCTTAAAAACATGATCCGAAGGAAAAGATATATTGAAGAAGCCTAAAGGAAACAAACCTAATACCACTCATCTGTTCAGAAATCCATCCTGCGACATTTAGTTTTGCATCCATCCTGGCAGCTGCAATCCCATGTCCGCTACCTCTTACTCGGCTCTGCTGACAAGCAAAATTAGGAAAAATCTGCACTAGGCACCCACAAAAATCAGATGGAGGAAAACCAAAACAATGTACCTCCATTCTAGCTTTGCTTTGTGAAACAAACTGCTTGAAGCGTTGCAGATCAGTGAATTGAACATCCTGAAGAATGCAATTCATCTGTAGAAAACATATTGAATCAATCAACAAGAAGATAAAGTCACGCATAAATATAAATAAAAACTGAATGCCGTTCCTCATGGAATCTTCACTAATACAACTTTTAACTTCTAATATGAAACAAAAAAGCAGGGTGTAAAATAGATGGATCAAATAAACTGGACTGAGAAACACGATTTGTTAAACAAAGAGATTGAAGACATTTAAGTGAGCAGCACCAAAGAAGCCAACCTTGCGGTTTTTAGTTTTATTATTATCCTATATTCTGTGTATAGCCCATAAGAAGTATTTCACAAATATGAGTGTTCACAAAGAAAGTAAACATACCAGGTTAAATAGATCCTCAACTTTCCCAGACATTGCTTTACCTCGTACAATTATACGAGTGCATGGATCCACTTTTCCCCGCACAGAAGAAGTTAAGGGATAAATTGAAATGCCTCCAGTTTTCCTTCCGATTAATTGATTAAGCTGGACAAAATCCATGTCCTTTGTACCCATCTCTAGCAAAGACTGACTGGTACAAAACTCTAAGATTATTAGTTCAACCATCGAATAAGCAACACAGACTAACAGTTTAGAAACTAGACAAGAAATGAGAGCAGAACAACAGAACCTGGAGCGCTGTACAAGCACAAATAAACATAGGGAAAGATGGCCTTGCTTACCAGAACAACGGAATCAGTTGGATCAGTTCTCTCTTCACCGCAGACATATCAAAAACAACTTCTGAATAAACAACGTCATTTGTAAAAAGGTCATGATGCAAAACTTTTACTCCATTGACCTCACCAATCTACAGTTAGAAAGAATGTAACATAATTTTTTTTTGTTCCAGTCAAGATTCATAAAAACATTACTAAAGAAATTTAGATTTCATGGTGGTGCATTTGCAAAACATGTAAGAGAGGAAGGGATGGAGGGACTGTGCAAGGGTCTTAAAACATCACTATTTTATGAAATAATATTTGTCAGAAAGAAAAGCCATTACAATTGTTGGGACGTGTGTAGGCTTTTTAGGGATATCTTGCAATGAAAGGCTTGGAACAGATCTCAAAGCTTCAGGTGAATCCGGAGTTTCTTGTTTTAGACGAAGTTCTTGTGTGGCCCGTGCTAGCTCAGCAAGATCCTCTTCTGTCATATTTGCCTTAACCTTTTGAAGTATTTCTTTCTCCTCAGCTTCATCACGAGATGCTTTATCTGGATCAGGCTGTAGAAATTTTGAAAAAAAAATCCTCGGAAGTAAGATATCATAACAATTCATTTACATGGAAAGAAAATTAGGGGGCCAGGAGACACCTGCATTTCTACAGTAACACGATGAGAGTTGTTCAATATGTACTTTTCTATTATTGGAGTGAAGACAGCTTTTGAACCTTCTTTAGCTATGCGTTCTTTCAAAGATTGCAATGGTTTCTCATAAGTTAGTGGCTCAAATGGATCCCTATCATATATCCATTTTCCCTGCAGAGAAACACAGCGAAAAAAATATAAAATACAGAAACTTTACGATGAGCTATAAGGTTGCCAGGCTATTGGTAATAGATTGTCATACAATGGAGCGAAGCATCAAAGATAAGCCTCGTGGGAAGGAACCCGTGTTATTCTCCCTCAGAGAGAACTCAATAGTATTCATTGATGCCTCCACAGCTTCAGTAGTAAAGCCATCCTTAGCTAGACTTTTAAGCGTGTTCATGATCAACTCTTCAACCTTATTGATGTCATCTTGCGCAACACCTTTTAATCCAATACTAAATTGGGGTTGAAGCAGCTCATCTTCCACTCCCCCGCCAACAATGGCGTCTCCTAAGCCACTTTCAAGTAGGATTCTTCTCAAAGGCGAAGCTGGTGTTCCGAGCAACAAGTGATCCAAAAACCCTAGGGTAAGCTCAGTTTCCAAGTCCAAGGGACCATCAGATAGCAACCAGTTAACACAAACCATGTGCTTTTTCTTCAAATCTCCGCCTTCACCAGCAGGGTATTTTTCAACAACCCTTACTGGTTCTTTGAATAACTTTTGTGCTTTAACCCTTGACTCGTTAGGAGCAGGACTTGCTTCAAACTGGTCGAGGTAAGCTGCATTAATAAAAGGCAGACTCAAAAATACAGTAGAATTAATGATCTCCATAATTTTGGAAACAAATTCTAACTTTACCAGATATGCGGAAGCAAACTCATCTATATAAAACCAAATACCAATCATGGAGAACATAAAGTACCGATCATCTTTTATCCATGATAAAGCTTGACCAACAAGCACAGTACAAGTATGATAAAGCATAACTTAAAGTTCAACAGATCAACCTGCTCAAAGTTCAACAGATCAACCTGCTCAAAGGGACTTTATAACCAAAATTTAGTAGTGTTTTTCAGTGCAACTTAGATAAAACCTATGAAGTTTATTCATCCTATGGAATATTATAAATTCCCACTTATATTGGCAAAAATATTAATAACAAGGAAATGAATTTTGGAAGTTGGATTTGGATAGGATTAATTTGGCATACCACTTAAAATACGCAGCCGCTCCGCTGGATCATCATCTCCATAGAACCATATCCTGGCATTGCTGGGGTGGTAATACTTTTGGTGAAATTCCTACAACATAATGATCAGTCATATTTCCATGCACAAAGAACATGCATGATGCCCAGTCAAACCAACTAAAAGCTCATAATGCAAGATGTCTATCCAACTAATTTGAGTATAAATTCTATGTAGTGTGGATATTTTATAAGGGTGAGATACTCATCTTTGTTGCATTACAGAATGATATACAATGATTCATGAATAGGCTAGGACACATCTTGAAGGATAAAAATGGTGTTTCTGGTGCCCACTGATGTAGACTCTTTCTTGATCATTGCTAGATCAATCGGTAGGGTTAGATGTCATCACATTTTGTTTTATTTAAGTTTGCTTGCTTAAGTTTTTTGTGGCTCATTTTGTTTTAAATTTCAGTATACTTCATTTATACTAGAAAATTTTAGTTCGCAATTTTCTCATTTTCTTTTTACCAAAAACCTGTCATGATTTTCGCCAGGGAACTTTAGTTATTTTATCAATTTAAGTGTCATTTATATTTTCACCATAATAATTCTTTATTGGGTTATGCGTTTAAATTTTTCTTATCACATTTTGTTTTAAATTTTAGTTAGTTAGCTTGATTTATATCAGAAAAAGTTACTAGCAAAGGCCTCATCTTTTTTCAAAATAATTGTCATAATTTTTGTAATAGAATTTTAGGTATTTAACTTATCAAATTCATTTTCATTATATTCTAATAAAATCAACTCAGTATGAAAATTAGTTCACCATATATATTTTTTAATTGCTTTGCTGTAATTTATGTTTTTATAAATAATTAACATAAATTTTCAAAACCAACAAATAAATGTAAAAATTTGGACAAGCATCATAAAAATAAATTTTAAAGTAAATATTTAAGAAGAATTTTGAAAAAAAACATAAATTATGAATGTTTAAAATAAAATTTGAAAACTAAAATTAAAAATATTCCCAAAAAAACGTGCTAAAACTAAACTTTGAATACTTAACCTAAAATTTCAAAACAAGAACCACCACCCACAACCACTGCCGCCGAAGAAATAAAAACTAAAACAAAGGTGCTCCCTAACAGCCGACCAAGTGTATGGAGCAAGAATCAAAATAGTACAACAATCATTTCAGATAATTTCATCTCAAATGCATTGTAAACCAATTTTAATCGGGCTATTAACATTATGTTCACTTATAGCAATAAAAAAATCAGGTTCATACTGGACTTATATTCAATAAGATTTATTTTTTTCATAACCAGAAAAGCACAATCTTTAATTAATATTTTATGAGTAATATTACACAAAAGAAAGTTCATAACTACTCATTAGACAGATTTCACTCACCTTTATATAGTATTATTATCTCATAGTAATTTTATTGATATATTTACTCATATTAAGCCTTTACATTCAGTTTAGATGATAGCTTGACTTCCCTCGACATTTTAGCAGTTTATTAAATAAGGAATATAATCATAATTATTTAAAATGAATGATATTTTTTGATACCGTAAATGAATTTTATAAATAAGGAATATAATCCCCATCCTTTTATGAGAAGCTTAGCTGGTATGGTCAAGAGAAATATTAAAATAATCCGTGAGTAATAGACTACAAGGAATTGTTGTTCAAAACTATAAATTAGATATTTTTAATTGTGAAAAAGTTTAAATTACTCAATATATAAATACACCAATAATTGCTGTGAAAGTGTTATTTCATCGGTAATAAACAAAAGATAAATTGGTTAAATTACTCTAAAATTACTGTTAAAATTTATAAAATTATCCTATAATTCTTTGGGCAATTAATCAGGTTGAACTCTGTTTATTTTACAATTTATTTTTAAATAATATGCATCAAGTGTTATTTCTAGTATTATTTAATTATATAAAAAATTATTCTAGTTTTTTGTTTGAACTGGGCTGACTTAGCTTAAAATTGTTTGTCCGGATATCTGGCGCTAGATCACATTCATAAAAAGCATTCCTGTAATTACTACAAGTTATTAGTAATAAGTGGAGTAACAATTGTAACTATTATTTGTTTAGTTAATTGAGTTTAATAGATATTACATTGATGTGAAAAGTTATCAATAGTTCACCAACTCACTAAGGGGCTGCTTAGATGATTGAAAAAGAATGCAGTGTATTTGAAATACTTTAGAGTTGTTTGGATAAGTGTAAAATAAATGCGGGGATTGATTTTTTATTTTATTTTTGCTTGAAATAAAATGAATACAGTGTAAAATCCAAATACAGGGTGATTAGCGGTGGTGGAGGTCGGTGGCGGAAATATTTCCAATAGTTTTTTTTCCTCCGGAAATATTTCTGGCAAACTGTTTTATGCCGGTAGCAGCTTTCCGACGCGCATTTTACCGGCATAAATATTTCCGCCGAAAATACTAATTTATGATGGATTTTTGCTATTTTCCGATGAAAATTGCCACTGGAAAATGACATTTTTCCTGTAGTAATGAAACACGACTAAAAGATGACCCATCTTTGTAAATTCTATCTTGCACTAACTTCCATCCATACCCAGTAAGAAATCCTCTTTTATGATCATCAAGCACTTCATAGCTTTCTCATATAATCTCTATAACAACTTGTCACAATCCAACATTCAAACATACATATAATAATGGTATCCTTCATTTGAAATCACTTACATATATAAGAAAGGAGTGGACGATGTTTCATCAATTGTCCTATGACAAAGGATCATCATCACTAACAAAGGATTGGAATATAGTTCACCAACTTTATTACGACAACGGCTTGCCATGACTAAAAAATAGGATGGCTTTCTAAGTAATGCAATAATATAAGTAATTTTTTTTAAGAAAAGGTGGGAGCAAATTGTGACGATTGTATGAGACATATCGGTTGCTCTTAAATAAAAGTTTCTAGCATCTACATCATGACAGAAAATGACCTACATGACAAAATGTTGTCAAGTTGTATGAATATTGGCCCCTCATTTTCCATGCACAGAGGGAATCCAAAATTATTGTTAGCCCTAAATGCATCATGATTCAAGATATAAACAATACATATTCTTTTAGTAATTTTGTTTATCCATAGTAATTAGCATTGAATTTCTCTTCAGGTGTTATGATGGCCCTTGCCCTCCTTCAGGATCAACTGTAACTGCATGAATGGATGTTGTCAGGTTGTACGAAAATGGGCCCTTCCTTTAGCATGTGAATGATGGGATAAGGGAAATCAATTGAGCCCGTAAGCCCTTAATGCATTATGATGATGATATAAGCAAGACTTAATATCTAGCTTATTTTACTTGCCCATAGTTATCAATAGCATATACCTATGCAGATGCTATGATAGCCCTAACCCTCCTTCAGGACTAATAGTTGTACAAAAAAAGACTCCTCATTTGCCAAATAAATTTATAACTAGCCTAATAATTATAACTTAAAATTTTAAAATAATTGTAAATATTTTTAAAAGAATAACTTTAGCATAAAATTTATTAAATAAAATGAGCATAAATACTTTTATAAATTTATACAAATATTTTATAAGATGGTGGTGCAATGCTTTATGGTACAAAACATTGGGCATTAAAAGAGAAGCATAATATTAAGTTAAGTGTTGTTGAGATGAGGATGCTCAGGTAGATGTAGGGCTTTACTCTTAGAGACAGGATACGAAATGAGCATATGCATGAAAAGGTTGGAGTAGCTCCAGTAGAAGATAAGATTAGAGAATGTCGCCTTAGATGATTTGGTCACATAAAACAACAGCCTTTCAATGACCTGGTTAGGAAAGTAGATGTATTAGATCTGGCTTATGTTAAGAAAGGTAGAGGTAGACCAAAAAGACTTGATTAGAAAATATTAGAAATGACCTTTCTTTATTAAATTTAAATGAGAATTTGACTCTTAACAGGACACAATGGAGAAAAAGGATTCATGTAGCCGACCCCATGTAGTAAAATAAAGTCTTAATGTTGTTGTTGTATACCTGTTATAAATATTTTTATAAATATATAACTAAAATAAAATGTATAAAAAAGTTACAAAAAAAACTAAAAATTAAAACTTAAAATATAACTAACTTAAAACTTCTAAATATTATAAATATTTTTTAAAACATTTATAACATAAAATTAACTCTTCAAATCAAGCACCAATATGCTTCAAACTCTTCAATTTAGAATACTTTAAATCCTTTTTACTTTAAACCAAACAGCCCATCAATGTTTTCTTCATAATCATTCCCTATATGTTTTTTAGAAATTATTGCAAATTTAGATAAGAACTTTTATCATAATATTTTTCGGAATATTTACTAATAGTGCAAGGTAATTTTCAACAGATAGATACAGTGTAATAAAAATACAAACAAAGGAGCACACCAATGTTCTCCTCGGATAGATAGCATTCCACAGCGTTGCAGGATAACTTAATTGTTTGCAACTTTTTATTGCAATAAGTTGCTTCTTCTTATTCCTAATGTCCAAAATTTTTAATGCTGATAATGGATGATCAATTAATGAATGCTATAAAAATACATTCTCGCTAGCAAACTACAGGAAAACCCGCAATTTTCGTCGTATCTTCCGGCATATATATATATATATACGCCGGAAAAGACGGGGTTTTTACTGGCGTTTACGGTAATATTACGGCGTATTTTACGCCAATATATTTCCAACTTAGTTTCCGTCGGTATAGACGTCGTAATTTGTAATCACATAGTATAATGCGGCGTATTTTACACCGGTAGTTTCTGGCGTACTAACCAATATATATGACGCCGGTTAATTTAAACACAACGAAATGTTACCGTCGAAAAATACGACGGAAAGAATACCGGCATCTTATCCGCCGGAAAAACAGTCGGTCGAAACCCTATTTCTCTCCCGAGCCCGTCTGCCTTATTATTTCATTCCGTCGTTTCGTTTTGGTTTCCGCTCGCCTCCATCGCCCCAGCGTCGCCCTACCGAAGCTCGCTCATTGTCGAGACCGTCCATCATCGAACGAACTTCCACTAACTTTGCCAACGCTCACCGCCTCCGTCGCCGGCGAAACGCCGCTATTTTGCGGATAATCCAGCGTAAGTTTTATATTTTTTCGTTGATTTTCTCAGTAGACATTTGCATAGAATGGTGAGGAGATTGTGCCTAAGTGTATGCTTAGTATATGATTTTTTATGTCATTTCTCACTAGACATTTGCATAAAATGATTTTCTCACTTGACACCAGCGGAACGCCTTAGTGTATGTTTTTTTCTAATGTCGTTTCCTTTCTTTCAGCTCGCCTCCATCGCCTCAGCCGAACATCGCCGCTGCCGAGACCGACCCTTCACCCAACGGACTTCGACCTAGTTTGCCGACATTCGCCGCCTCAGTCGCCGACTTCCGTCGCTATTTTTAGGATAATCCACTGTAATATTTTATTTCTTCATGTATTTTTTCACATGACATTTACAAGAGGATGTACCTTGGTGTATGCTTTTTACTGATGATATTATTCATGTTGATAAGACTAGAGAGGGAGTTGGAGTATTAGACCTAGTGAGGGGATTGTGACTTTGGGCGAGCAAGTCGTTAATAAGAGCACATGTTTTAGATATCTTGGATCTATTGTTCATAGTGTTGCAGAGATGAGGATACTCAGGTGGATGAGTGGCTTTACCCTTAGAGATAGGTTTCGAAATGAGCATATACGTGATAAGGTTGGAGTAGCTCCATTGGAAGATAAGATTAGAGAGAGTCGCCTGAGATGGTTTGGGCACATAAAACAGCAATAATTATAGGGAGAACATAATTAAGCGATTGTGGTTAGAAGGAGAGTAGGCGAGCGATGGAAGTCGGAAGGATCGTAGTCAAGTTGTCAAGTTGGCAACTCCTTACTCACATTATCTAACATCCATTGCTCGATATACATCTTTATCTAACCACTGTATGGGCTGAGCTGAAGACTGCTTGGGGCAGCGTAGAGTATAGCAGAAGGAGGAATCAAAATCGACAGAACAGAGCTTCTGATGTTGGGGGCATGGGTAGTTCCCTTCATACTAGGGGCTCAGTTCCACATATTGAGCACAGTCGACGTTTGGTAAGGAATTTTAAAAGTTTTTAAAAAAATTCTTAAGAGGAATATTAATGGAATTCTATTACATAAAGAGATGTTTGGTAGAAAACCAACTACTATGGAATTGCATAGTCACACCCATAAGAGACAGGAGGACCAAAAATGAGTTGATGAGTGAGCAAGAAAAGCCTATGTAAGTATATGTGTTTAATAATTTTTATTTTATGTCTAAATAAATTGCTTAAATTTTTATTAACTTTCAGAAGAGTATACTCGGCTTCGAGAGAGTCAGGCCGCAGCAGGTGAGGGTTCTTCTGGTGGCTCTGTAGAGTATTTTAAGTATCGTATCTGGTCGCAAGCGGTAGGAGGAATGCAACATGGCGGGATTTATGGTTTAGGCTCGCAAGCCCAGGCATACGAGGGGATGACCTCTAGTGGATCCAGCTTCGCAGCAAGTTCACAGGAGTCCTTACATAGTCAACAGATAACTGCACTTCAAGCAAAGCTAGAATAAATAACGAAATCACAAGCTGATTGACAAGTTCAGTTGCAGACACAGATACAGATGCAGATGCATGAACAACACAATCAGTTGTTGGATTAAATGCGAAAAAAGAGGGAGCAATTGAGTAGAAAGAATATAGCTCCAGCGGAGGATGAGTCGACGGATTCAGAGTAGTTCTTTAGTTTTTTCAATTTCATATGAACTTTATCAGTTTCTGAATATTTGATGAATTTTATTAATATTTGTTGAAGTTAATGAACAATTTGTAATGTTTTTTAATATTTGATGATGTGCTGTGGAAATATGTGCTGTTGAGTAGTTATTTTTGAATATTTGTAATTGTAAACTGCATGTGTGGAAATATGATTGTTGTCTGGGAAGGTTATTTTTTCTTGTTTTTGCTACAGGTTTCGTGCGGATAAAACGTCAGTAATCCGCCGGAAATAACGATACAACGAATTATGTATCGATTTCCGGCGTCCTTAGACGCCGACCTTTCTGGCGGATAATGTGCCGGTTATCTCTGTCTTTTTTTTCGACGCATTTAGCGACGTTTGTTCTGCTAGAATTACCGGCGTATTTTTACGCTGATAATTCCGACGTATTTAACGCCGGAATAAGTGAATAAAAAGCGACGTAACTACCACCTACTTATCCATAGGTTGTGCACCAGAAAGCTTTCCAGCGTATTATTTACGTCGGGAAAAAATTTCCGCCGCGCGAATTACTGTCGTATGAAAATCCGAAGGAAATGCGACAGAAACTTGATCTTTCCGTCGAAATATTGATGTTACCGGCGTATTTTGTCCGCCGCTAATTGCGGGTTTTCCTATAGTGACGGTTGATATCACATCCTAAGAGATTAAGGAATAAATCGGTCATATTAAAGAACGTTCATGTGGATGGAATACACTAACAAATTATTACAAAAAATCTAAAGTTTGTTCATATGTCTTATTGATTCTACACATTCCAAGTAAAATAGAGCTTTAGGCATTCACTTGTGTAGTCTATAGTAAATATGTACTTGTAAAAATACATTGTTCTACACCGAAAGTATGATCATCTAAAATATATAACTATCATATAATAGTACATAATTATGCCAACAACTACTTAAGATTGTTGACTACTGCCGTACAAGTTCAATATTTCTTCTCATAAGTATTTTGTGCATGAGAGATTGATGTTGAGTTTGTGACAGGCAACATTCCATGTAAAACCCAAATTGTCACTATATCTCTTGTGAATCTGCTCCGGATAAAATTTCTTCTTATCTTTTTGAAGTGGTATATTCATAATTGATCATACAAGTTTAATATGAAACCATCATCTTTAGTAATTCAATGTCAATATAGTTTAACATTTAAATCTGATTTTCATAACTCTCGTCTTTTCCTTTTATTCTTAAGTTGGATCGCAACATCTTATGGTATCATCTATGTATGATGACCCATCTTTGTAAATCTATCTTGCACTAACTTCCATCCATACCCAGTAAGAAATCCCTTTTATGATCACTATGCATTTCATAGCTTTCTCATATAATCTCCATAACAACTTGTCACAATCCAACATGCGAACATACATATAATAATGGTATCCTTTATTTGAAACACCTACATATATAAGAAATGAGGATGCTCAAGTGGATATGTGGCTTTACTCTTAGAGACGGGATACAAAATGTGCATACACGTGAAAAGGTTGGAGTAGCTCCAGTAGAAGATAAGATAAGAGATAGTCGCCATAGAAGATTTGGTCATATAAAATAACGGCCTTCTGATGACCCCGCTAGGAAAGTATATGTATTAGAATTTGCCTATGTTAAGAAAGGTAGAGGCGCACCAAAAAGACTTAGTTAGAAAATATTAGAAATGACCTTTGTTTATTAGATTTTAATGAGAATTTGACTCTTAACAAGAACAATGGAGAAAAAGGATTCATGAAGCCGACCTCACGTAGTGGAATAAAGTCTTGATGTTGTTGTTTCTCTATACCTATTATAAATATTTTTATAAATATATAACTAAAATAAAATGTATACAAAAGTTAAAAAAAAAAACTAAAAATTAAAACTTACAATATAAGTAACTTAAAATTTCTAAATATTATAAATATTTTTATAAACATTTATAACATAAAATTAATAATCATAAGGCCTTGTTCTTATGTGAATCTTACCGCATAATTCAAATTAATTTTGTTTGAATTCTTATATAATGCTGGGGAAATAACTAAAAAATATCCATCTAATCTGCCTAGGAATGTACACCTGGTCAATTTGACTGATTTGGTTTAAAATCTAGCTAAATTAATTTATATTGGTTATAAAATTTAAGGAATGGAACCGACCAAATTATTTTCCAAACCAAATTTTAGCTTAGTCAGTTCAATTTAGCTTTGAATGAACAAATATGTAATTAATTTTAAAATTGACCTAATTACATTTAGCTAATATAATATGAATTAAGAATAATACCAAGAAATATTTGCTAAAATTTATAATTTTGGAATGTGGAATAAATAATATTCAAATTGATCTTTTTGTCAATGGTTTGTTTACAGTTCATGAGTTTTGTTGATTTAATAAATGTGAAATAAATAATACGAAGAAATATTTCGCTATAATTTTGTTTTTTACCAAATCGATCAATTTAGGCAAGTTCAATTTGATTTTTCAATTTTATCAAAATAATACACATCACTAAATCTGCCTTTAAAATATTCTCATAAGATGTAGGGCTTGTGTCTTCTATCCATTGGGATAGCAACACAGCTTCCATTATACCCATCATAAGATGATTCCAAGCTCACAAAACCCTTATAATTAGGACCATTAAAAATCAATCAGAAAATAAGTAGTTTTCCACATAAGCCCAACTTGAATCTTAAAAGTAAGCCAAACAAGCCCCTTAAAACTACATCCTACCCAAAAATTTCCACAAACTTTCAACTAATATAGCTTAGTTCTTTCCAAAAAACATGCAACGCCAAAAATTGAATTTTTGTCATTCCCATGAAACACTCAGAGCGGCCAACTTCTAAGGTGATCGTATGCTGAAATGGTCATTTTGCATTTAAGATTTAATAATACATATTTACACACAAAATTTGCATAGAGCTGCGAATCTACTCGTTGGATGTGTGAAGCGTTAAAGGAATTCATAAGTAACCATCTAACTAATAGGATGTTAGAGTTAACTACTGGTTGGACAAAAGAGGATGAAGAATTGAAGATGAAGTTTAACAAAGTCCATGGATATAAAGTATAAACTTAGATGCTCTAGTATTGAGCCAATTAATGTTCAAATACCAGTACAACTCAATTTAGAAATAATCCAAGTGGATGTTAATCAATCAGAAAAATCAGCATATCTTAGAAAGCATTAATTCATATATATAAACAACTTACCAACTGCTTATAGTCTATTCAAAGTGATGTGCTAAACTAGTTCTAGATTCCATTGCAAAATCATAAAAAGTCAATGCTAACCTTGAATTCTTCAAATGTGAGTTTCGGAATGACTTTTGGATCGCCACCACTATCTACACCATAAGTGTTCTCGGGAAAAAGGGCCTGCAAGAGCACTAATATTCATATCAGAGATATCAAGATTTCCAGGAACAAACAAAGAGATTTTAGTTCCCATCACTTTTCATAACAAGAAATTTTCATGTTGTTGATGTAACCATATAAGGAATCAATGTGGTTCACAATCCAAAGGATTTTGTAATAATGCTCACAACAGAACAAGCATAACTATATTGGTGGATATGTCAAGGTATTTTAGACAAACCATTATTCGTATTCATAAGAATTACAAAATATATTATTATAAAGCTGCAATGGAAAGAGTACATGCCAACAACTATCACACTTGATGTCCATGTCAGATAAAAGCAACAAATATAGCTGTCATCAGGATAATGATGGCAAGAAACCTTGCTGGTTAAAATGAGAGAGAGAACAGAAGACAGTACACTTTGATGCGTATTACTTTTACAGTGTTTGCCAATATTCCTTCAAGCGTTAACATTATAACTGAATGCATTTTAAGGAGAATAAAATATTTGAAGATCTTCAGTTTAAAATGTATTTTCAGGTCCGCAGATAAAGCATCTAACATGATCGCCCATTAGTCAGTCACCCAAGCAGAAAAGCTACTTATATACAAGAGCTACTAAAAATAAATGACAAAACCAATGGTGAAATAAATCATTCAGGTTTAGGATAAATGAAAGAAAATCATTTAACACATTGCCAACAATAAGTTTAAGTAAAAAAGACATTCCTGAATACAATTATATTAATCAAGAGAAGGAAAACAGAGATCTTCCGCATCAACCAGAATCAACATACTTACATACGATTTTTATTATGCCTCACATATACCAACAAGTTCTTAAATATCAGAACAAAAAAAAACAAAAGCTTCAAACTATGGAATCTAAGGGTAATCAACTCGAGGATAAATAAGCATTTGAAGGAGCAAAAAATAAATTGATGCTTGGGTTGCAAAAGACTGGTAAAACAAGGGTGGTCAGCATAATTAAAGAATAATGAAGAAATTTCCAATATAGAGCTTGCCTGCTGGGATGCACGGCCTAATATGTTATCAGGTTGAGAATAAACTCCTTTCATTTCATTGAAGACAACACCTGAAATGGAATAGCATATTAAACAAATAGTACTTTAATTTTAAAAATAGGGCGTCAACAACTTTAGCAATTTATTTTGCCTTTTCTTAATAGTTTTCTCCTAATTATTAAATATCAATTTTGTCTAAACAGTTTTAAGAAAACTTGAAATTTTGTCCTTCTAACGACCTCTTTCAAGTAATCAAGTTGTTCCATGGGGGGGAGGATCTTAGGCCAACCCCAAAAATACCAAAATCATAGATCCTCCATTGGTTCCATGTGATACAAGAGCACAAAAACATCCCTGACAAACAACCTGATAGGAAACACTTGTAGATCTCAAGTATTTCCTATCAATCTTCGGAAAACAACGATAAATCTTCACAAAAGTCCGCATAAAACCACGAAAACAGTAGATAATTTGTATTATTTGATGAAAGGAAAACAGAAAATAGCAAGATACAATTGATCCTCAATTCGAGAGGAGGATCGATCTCTCCCAAATCTCTAGACGCCGCTAGAGCCCAAAGAAAAACTTCATTCTAAGAGATCTCAAATTTCATCCAAATTCTAATGCATACAAATCAAAAGGAAATCCCTAAACAGTCCCTACATTCAGATTTCCCTCCCAAAACCCTAAAAAATCCTTTCTAAAATGATTCTCCAGCGCTTGCGGTGCGGTCGATCGTGAAAAAGAGGCGGAGGAAGTCCGCCTCGTCGTGCTCGGGCCGGTCCCGCGTGGACCGACTGGACCGGTCCAATGGATCGGTCTAACAATACTCCCCTCCCAAAGATCTACCTTGTCCTCAAGGTGAAGATATGCTCATGTTCCGATGGAGTTGGCCATCCTTGAGGTGGTTGAAAATCATTACCAAATTGCTGAAGTAGGGGTTTCCTTGAAAGAGAAGCATCCCATCCCTTCTCCATCCTGATCACATCCAGCTTGTGTAGTCCCACCCGATAAGCTTCCCCCAGCTCTTGTAGGCTCCAAACCATGGTCTTAAGTGATACCATGGCTTTGGATAGCCCTGCATCTCCCCTTATAACCACTTTTCTCTCATCCACCATTAATTTTATCGTTGGTGCTCCATAATTGTCCATGGTTTCCCCCAAGGTTTGCAACCATTTCATTCTTAGGATGACATCAGTACTTCCTAACTCTAGTGGGAGAAAATTCTCCCTTACCTGAATCCCCTGGATGGTCAACACCACTCCTCTATAGATCCCCTGGCCTTTCTACACCTTCCTTGTACCTATCATCACCCCATAACAACCGGTGTCCACCAATTTCACTCCCAGTTGGTTGACGACCTGAGTGGAAATGAAATTATGGGTAGTCCCACTGTCAATCAAAACAACCACCTCCATGCCTGCTATTTCCCCCTTCACCTTCATCGTATGATTCGAAGTGAATCCTACTACTGAATTCAGGGAAACCTCGGCCATATCCAAATGCAACTTCTCCTCCATCTCTTCCTCTAACTCCTCCTCACCTCCCTCCTCAGTTTCCTCATCGTCACGGACGGTGAGAACCTAAAGAGTTTGGTCCTTGCACCGATGTCCTGGCGTATACTTCTCCTCACACCTGAAACACAACCCCTTTGGCCTCCTCTCCTGCATCTCCTTCTCTGTCAACCTCTTGAAATTTTCCCCACTCTCTCCTACTGGCTTCTTCCTGGTGCTCTCATTAACGTTGCCTGATGCAGGCCCCTTGGGTGTTAGAAGAGTGGTCGTCGTCCTGTAAGAACCTCCTGAGTTGTTGCTCCTGTCTCCCTTCTCTAGATTCTTCTGATTTTCCACCAGCTGGGCCAACTTCATGGCCTCCCCCAAGTTACGAGGCATCAAAACCATCACTGATGCTCGGATCTCTACCTTCAACCCCTTCATGAAGTTCCCCTCTAATATCATATCTGATAATCGCTCCACCCTACTGGCTAGGTGCTCAAACTGCTCCCGGTAGTCTGCTATTATCTCTTGTGCTAGAGCAAAGACCTGCTCATAGAAATCTCCTTCCTGATCGGTTTGGAAACATTTTATTATGCAGCCTTGAATTCCCTCCGGTCCCTGATAGGTCTCCTCTGGTCTCTCCACTGGTACGATGGCAGTGCATTCTCCTCCGAACATAGGTCTGCTGCTGTCAGCTTCTCCTCCTCCGTTAGCCCATTAACGTCAAAGTACCTCTCCACCTTATAGATCCACCCATACGCATCCTCCCCCTCGAAGATAGGCATCTTCAACTTCCTCACCTTCTGATCTCCACCATTTCCCCTTATTCCTCCATAGCTTCCCCTCTCCCAAGTGCTCGGCCCACCCCACGTCTCCCGATTTTCCCTTGCCCTGCCATAGCCCAAAGCCCCTTCGAATTCCCCTCTTCTTCCTTCAAAATTAGCACATCGGCGACCATAATGTCCCTCCCGGCGTTCCCAATCAGCACCCCTTTGCTCCATCCCTCCATACCCATGCCTTTCCCCATACCTACCTCCTCTATCCTCTCTCTAGAAAGGCTCCATATAGGGTTTCCTTCTTTCTCCCTCCCCAATTTCCACCTCATCTTCCTCCCTACAAATTTCAAAATTCCTGTTTGTTCTTTCCTCCTCTTTTGCCACGGAAGCCGCCATTTGGTTGTGAATTTCTAACATTTTCTTCATCATGTCCCGGAGATCGGCTACTTGTCCTTCCATGGTGAAAATCATTTCCTCCACCGTTGTCTTGATTTGGTTCATCTCCCCTTCAAGCCTTTCTTCTAGCGCATCAACTTTCTTAGCCGACATCTCGATCCGAACTTTTGTAAATTCAAAAATTCCGGATTTGGATTACAAAAAAACAACTTCGTTCCTTCCCGACCAAAAATCAACCCACGAATGGTCCCAAGACTTGCTATGATACCAATTTGATATGAAACACTTGTAGATCTCAAGTATTTCCTATCAATCTTCGGAAAACAACAATAAATCTTCACAAAAGTCCGCACAAAACCACGAAAATAGTAGATAATTTGTATTATTTGATGAAAGGAAAACAGAAAATAGCAAGATACAATTGATCCTCAATTCGAGAGGAGGATCGATCTCTCCCAAATCTCTGAACGCCGCTAGAGCCCAAAGAAAAACTTCTTTCTAAGAGATCTCAAATTTCAGCCAAATTCAAGATGTCCTAACCTTAGGAAAACAAAGTATTTAACGCATACAAATCAAAAGGAAATCCCTAAGCAGTCCCTACATTCAGATTTCCCTCCCAAAACCCTAAAAAATGCTTCCTAAAATGATTCTCCAGCGCTTGCGGTGCGGTCAGTCGCGGAAAAGAGGCGGAGAAAGTCCGCATCGTTGTGCTCGGGCCGGTCCCGTGTGGACCGGCTGGACCAGTCCAATGGATCGGTCTAACACAACCATATTCTACCTTTACAAGTGAACATACCCATATAGTATTTTGAACTGTTTCACACAAAAAGCCTTATTTGTTTAGAAGAGAATGCTTGATAGAGATTTAGTACCTATAAAATATTGATGTGTGATTCTCTTCCGCAATCCAAGTGAGAGCTGGTTGAGCTCCTAGGAGGACTATGGGAGTCCAACTCAGAGTCTCGTGCTCATACTCTTGTTAAAAAACCAATATGCATGTTGAACAGTTCAATGCTAATTAAAGACATTTTTTCTCATTCATTTAGCTTATTAAACAAGCTTGAAAAAAAAAAAAGGAAGCTAAGCATCCGCGTAAGCTTTGAACATCATCCTGTTTACATATGTTTGTGATTATTTTCATTTGTTGTTTAATAATTAGCTCAATAAGAACTTGATAAAGTTCTCATTTGATGCTTCTTTATTAGCTTATGTAATTCCTCATTTTTTTCATTTTTCTATAAAAACTATATTTAAGTGAAGTATGCTAATAAAAATGTGTAATGGACACCCATAATGATCAAATTATTATAAAATTTTATTTTTATTAGCATAAGAATACCAAAATATTGAATGAACATACTAATTGAACAATATAAATTTCTTATGAATGGTTATGCATGCATTTGTGATGGTGTAGGGTTACAAATTCAAATATTAGTCCTCTCTTATGATTTGCTAAGTTTGATACAGCCTAAACTCAACAAATAATTCAATTAAAAATTTTAATCATGACTTTTAAAATTAAATCATGTTCAAGCTCAACTCCAGCAAGATTAGAAAATATGGAAACAAATTTGAGCAAAATAGTACTTGACACTACTCGATACACTTATAACCCTATGTGCACATAGCTAATATGAAAGAGTTTACTAGAAGTACCTATTATATGTTCCCAGAAAAGTATTTTAGGGTTTAATTATTTGATGTTTCTTCATTAGCTTACGTGATACTACTATTTTGCATTTTTGTATTAAATAAAAAATTTGGTATGCCAACAAAAGCATATGTATGATAAACATTCATATATAATTATCAATTTCTTATAATTTTTTTATAAACATTAGAATATTAAAATATTTAATTAAAGTACTAATTAAGCAATGTAAAATTCTTATGAATAAGTATGCAACCATTTGCGATAAGTATAGAGTTTATTAGTTCAAATATCAATCCTCGAATAAATTTTACTAGGCCCAATAAACAATTCAATAAAAAGCTTAATCATTATTTTAAAAAACATAACATCCTCAACTCAAGCTTAGCTTGAGCTTGATTAAGCACAAATGCACAATAGTATTTGACTTTGCTTGACTTGTTCACAACCTTATATGATTGGAAAAATTAGTTTACGGGAAATGCATCTTCTGAGTTCCCACCAAAGTGGATTGGAAAAAAATTTAGTGAACAAATTACTAAATTTGGCAAAATAGAAGAATGCTTTCCACTCTAGATGGTTCATTGCTTCTAATAAGTTGCAGGCAAAAATATGAAAACTCAATCTTGCATGTTAGTTGGTAAATCTAGAATTAAGATGCGTCGCGTAGAGACTATGTAAGACCTTTGAAAGACAATTCTTCAGCAGGGTCATTAAGCTCGTAATGCCAACCCTCTTGTTGAAATGTCTGAAAATCCTCCACACATTTAGGAAAGAATACAGCATCTAAGTACACATCAACCAGATTGTAGAAATCCTGAAAGTCAACATAAAAAGCAAATCAACTTGGCTAAAGTTTCATGAGAAACAATAACATGAATATCTTATGAAGCAAAGAGAATAAGTTACCTTGGCGTTCGTTGAAGCAACTGGATAACAAGTTCTGTCAGGATAGGTGAATGCATTTAAAAAAGTATTCAGGCTGCCTTTCAAAAGCTCAACAAATGGTTCTTTCAAAGGATATTTCCTAGATCCACAAAGTACACTATGTTCAAGTATGTGAGGGATGCCAGTAGAATCTTTCCTGCAATTTATGAGAACTTGTTCAAGTGGTCTGCCAGGTTTAATAGGATGAACTTGATAAATGAAAGCACAGGATAAGTAAAACAACATACAAAGGAAGTTTATATTTCTGCTAGGTGTGAAGGAATGCATAAAATAAACTACAAATGCTCAATTATAAAAACCATTGCATAAGGTGAAATAAAAAAGAAAATATGCTGTGTAAAAACGTCTGAACAAAATGCAAACCTAGACTTTGAAAATTTTAAAAACTAGACAGATAAATTATATGCCTAAACTTACGGAGGAGTTCGAAAAACTATGCCAAAAACCTTATTCTCGTCGTCATTTGATACAGATATTACTTCTGCACCAGTTTTCTTGTGCTTATAAAAAATGGCAGTTGATTTGCACTCGCTTATAAACTGCTCAGATATCTTGTCAAAACCAAGCTTCTCAGCAATGTCATGACCTGCATCTAAATATGATCAAAACCAAATAATTAATGTAAATCTTAAACGAATTACAGTGTTCAGCAAAAACAAATCAAAGACTGATTTATAAAGCTGACCTCAAATTGTTGAGATAAAGCTAGTGGCAATTATGCCATCTTAAATGCATTTATAGTTCATTAAGTTGCTGGAAATTCAAAAGTTAGTTTGAAAAAATGATAAGTTTACTAAATTCTATCATTTGGTCGGATGCAACGTGAATTTTAAGCTCTATAAACACCTTCAAAATATCCTTATAGGATTTGGTCCAGTTTTAGGTTATCTTTTCAATATTTATATATAGATTTATAGGTTGCTGTAATGGAGGTACCCTAGAACAGATTAATAAAGGCTGGTGCTCTCTCCCTTCATACCCTCTTCATACCCTCTCTCCCTCTACATTCAAGAAGAGCTTTCTTCCTCCAAGAAATCCCAATATATACCAAAAAATAATGATTTCATTTCACAGAGAAGATACACAATCATCGCTATGTAAACCATTATTTTTTGTATCTACATGCAAACAAATAATCACTGGAAGAAAACTAGAATAGGAAAATATATAATATTCAAATATCATACACCACTGAGAAAAGCTCCCAATATCCCCAAATTTAACTTGCACCATGGTGGCCAACAAAATCATAGTTCTCTATGCAACGTAGAAAAACACCCATTAAACTGAAATCACCCATCTACATATATATGTAAAAATAAACTTAGGCCAACGATTTTCCGAAGGAGCCACCAGCGAACAAATCTAGAAGTACAAAAAAGAACAAAATTAACAAAAGCAAAGACCGGAAGCAATCAGTCCATAAGATCTCCTACCTCGGGCTGCTGGGTGGGGCGAAGTAGAGACGGCGCTGGGGGCAAAAGATAAGCTCTTTCTGAGGCGCATGGGTTGGAACGTGGTCGTTGCCGGCTGCCACCGGCGGGTCGAGGAGCCATAGAGGAACTGTACTTGCTGCTTATACCTGTGGATGCGGGAGGAGATGAGGCGGGGTCTGTTCTTCGGTTGGAAGAGGAGTCTCCGGCAGGTAACGGAGGAGCAAGTGGATAATGAGCGAAGTAGAGCGACTCCCTCCATTGCTAGAATGATGGTGGCTCTGAGATGTAGGAATGTAGGAAAGAGCTGATATGGTTTTATTTGTTATTGGATTCCATTGGTGCCCTCCAAGAACACGCCTCTTCAATTATAATTTTTTCATAATTTATCTATAATAAATAAATAAAGAAATTGTATAATTTTATGTTTATTATCACAAAAATAATTTTCTTACCAACTTATAAATATATTTAAACGATTTACATATATCACTGAAATTTACATCAATTATATATTTAAGATTTAATATTCAATCTGTTTTATAATATAGTAATATATTATATTATGTTGATGGCATTCACAAAATTCTTGTCAAGCAACAAAGAGACATGAAAATTTAGATCGAAATTTTGCTGAAATGACATCAATGGGATCAAAGTTGTAATAACTCACATTTTACATGATTAAATATTCATTAATGACCTATAAATAACTCTCATACAAATTCATGCATGCATGAATATTTGCATGGGAGCGGCAGAGCGCTAAAACACTGTGCTTTGAGATCAATGTGACACAAACCTCACAGGTTTGAAGTAATATAGAGGAGCGTTGAAGCGCTGGTGTCTAGAGGGTGTGGCACTGGGTCTTAAATTTTATTTTTTTAAATATTTAAATCCACTACCTTATATTAAGCATACCCTAAGCCATCCCAAGCCTCCATTTTAGTTACTTGTCCTTGAAGGAGAAGATGAGAAAAGGGGGGAGAGGAGGAGGAGAGAGTGGAGAGAGAAAATTGCTTTCAGGTAGGAGTATCAAAAATGGGTTTTTGGATCGAGTTCGGGTCCAACTCAAAATTGGCCAGCCTTCAACACCCCCTGACCAAACCCAACTCGATTTACAAAATGTGTCATATTCCTGGACCCAAACTTAACCCACGTCAACCCAACCTAACACATCGACCTACAAGAGAGCGAGGTTCATACAGGTACAGGTGCGTTGGTGCATATGGGCGAGCGTGGGCACATACCCAAACTCAACCCAACCTTCAAAATGCATCAAAACGGTCACTACACTTTCACTATATTTTTATTGCGCTTTATATGCATTTTTCAGCTTTATATTCACTATTTTTTGTTTGCAAGGCAGCAAAGGTGACATTATTTATACTTCTGATAATAATATGATATCGAGAGTTGATCTTGATGACCTAGCTACAGATAAATATTTGGATAACAACCATATATATGCATTTGCTTTATTGTTATTTGAAAAGAATAAGCTTATACCCAACCTGTTCCAACCCATATGAACAATGTTGATTATGAAATATATATTCGTCTACAAATATATGAGAAAAAATTATTCTTCGAAGGAAAGTAGATTGGGCAGAATAAAAAAAGTGGCAAGATGAAATGTCAAAAGTTATGGTCGAATTAATTCGCATACGTTATGTTTCTTTCAACGAAGAAATCAATATCTTTTTGTATAATTTGTATAATTAATGATTCATTTTATTTTGTATTCTTTGATCAATTCCTTAATTACATTGTATCAGCTAGTAATTTTTTATAAAATAATAATGCATTTTAAAAATATTGCATTCCTTTTTATTTATAATACTACATTCATTTTTTAAAACAACAAATGCACAGTGAAATCATAACAAAAGCAAAACTAATGCGCATCAAAAGCATAGTGAAAAAGTAGTTATAGTAACTTGATATGAACTAAGCGTCGCTAAAGCACATTTTTTAGAAAAATTCCTTAAAATTTTTATTCATAGTGAAAACACTTATAGTAATATGATATGAACTAAAACACTTTTACAATGTTTTTGCTATGATCTTGCTAAAGCGTAGTGAAAATGCATAAAAAATACAACTAAAGCGTAGTTAATTATATATTATATTGTCATTTTCTATAAAATTTTGTTTACGTGAAAATATTTATAGTTTTGAAATTTTTCCTTATAAATTTAAACTCTTATAGCTTGAGCACAACAAAAGCTCAGTGAATTGCACTATATTGTGTCATTTTTTAAAAATTTTCCTTACAAATTTAATTTCTAAAACTAATTGTAGCTAAAGAACAATAATATTGCAGTGAATGCATAACAAAAGTACATTAAAAATCCAGTTAAAGCACAACAAAAATGTAGCAAAAACGTAGTTAATTACATAATATATTGCTAATTTATAGACAATTTTCCTTACATATTTAAATCAATGTAAAAAAAACTTATAGCTTTGAAAATTTTTCTTACAAATTCAAATCATAGTGATGATATTGACCACTTATTCCTTATCCAATAAAGATCCTCCAACTAATTATAGTTATGGAGGTTCCTTTTCGTGATCATTCCAACTCATATTTTCTCAAACTCGTCTTCAGAGTCACACTTTCTTAAACACTTATAGAAGAGTCCGATAACTTCGTTGTTGCTATTGAAGCACCCGACTTTTGATGAAACCTTTTTAAGAAATGTGTCATTGGCATAATCTATGACGAGTGTGAGGTAATACAACTTCTATGGCCCTAGCCATTATATGACCCTAATCGGTATATTGTCATTGAATGTTTATCACTTAGCATTCGTACAAATGTTATAAATGACCATATAAATGATTCAATTATTTTCTTTAACAAAAAGATCATCCTAAACAAAAATATTATGCCAGTGACTATTAACACCCGTAAATGTTGTACAAACTAAATTATATTTATTTAACATATAAATAGTATAAAAAATCATTATATCTTCACAAGAGTCATAATCTATCCCACCCATCCATCAACCCAAGAACTATAACAATCTATCAAATTCATCAAATTAGATATCCCATTGGAACATATTATTATCAACTTGATGATCTTTAAATAATTGAATTAAATATTGGTGTTCCAAATTTAATCTTTTCTCTTTTTTTTCTTTCTGAAAAAGTTGTATTCATCCCTCTTAGAGAATATAACATTCTCGATACCTCAAACTTCCTCTATAAGATAAGAGAATGCATCAACAATTCTTATCCTGACTTCTATCATTGATTTCAAAACTGAAGCTTTCTCATCATCAATATTCCTAGATAATCTCAAGAGGTGTCAGTCTTGTGGTTTAGCCAATTCATAATTATGGGATTCAATAAATTTTTTCACATTTTGATTTTTAACTTCATCAGCTGCAAACCCAATCAAAGATGGACAACCCATACTGGCCTCTAACTTATGATATTTTATTTTAAAATTTAGGTCAAAACTTTTTTTTTTGAAGCAAGATTTTGAACAAACGAAGTCATTAATTTTTATCTTTATGAATTTTGGTCAGTTAATGCGATGATCATTGCGCACACTAAAACCAACATTATGGGTATAACTGTAGTAAGCATCATATATTTATTTCTCATATTTATACATAACTTGTAATATGAAGTAAAGTACAGTGAAAGCACATCAATAACGTAGTGAAAACACATCAATAACTCAATGAAAGCACTGTGAATGCGCAACAGAAAACACAACAAATGTCAATGAAAACGTAGTAGTTAAAGCGTAATAAAAGTTCTGCAAAAGTCCAGTTAAAGCACAGTGAAAGCTCATTGAAAACGTAGTAAAGTATTAGAAAAATGCAATGAAAGCACAACAAAAAGCGCACTAGCAAGTATGCAGTAAAATTACATTAAAAGTGCAGTGAAGTTGCAATAAAAGCACAGTCAAAAGACACAACAAGAGCACAATATATAACAATGCACAGTTAATGTGCACATAAAGCACAATAACAAATGCACAGTTAAAGCGCAGTAGCAAATGCACGGTGCTCTTTTGCTTTTTACATGCTATTGCTTGCACTCGTATTGAGCATTGATGTATTTTTTTCTATGCAGCTTTGTTTTAGAACTCTCAAAAATTATAAAACTTTGGAAGCCCTTAATACGACTTGGGATGAGGTGAAGATTTTTCGATAAGTTGAAACATGTATTTTCTCCAGGCAAATTAACTTATGATTCCTGAACGTTTGCATACCTCCTTTTAGCCATAACGTCCTGTGAATATGCCATCTCCGTGAATAATACAACATTGTTACTTATTGTTTTCTTTCTCAGTAGGTATAAAAATCATAAATATTTGAATTTGAGAGCTTTCATGGGTTTTTTTTCTTAAAATGGATCATCAACCCTAAATCCTCTTCCAAAAAATAAGAAAACGTTAGTCAGGTCGGGTCGATTGGGCTGACTAGATATAAATAAAAAAATAATTCCAATTTAATACCCATATGTCCACTCCACATGTCAGGATTTAATTGGAATCCTGATGAAGAGCTACGTCCGGCCTTTGCACCAAATAATTTATCCTCAATTGAAAAAAAAAAGAAATAAAAAAAAACTTATATTTATATAGAATTATTTTATTGTGCCATGGCTAGATCAAGTCAAAATCACACAACCCTGAGATCCATGCATCCCGGTCGTCCGTTACGTTTCCTTCCTCAATCCAACGGCCGATATCAAACCTACACTCGAGTCGGCCTCCCGAATAAATCATTAAATATCCTTCCACGCTCACCCGCGAGCTCCCTCTCTTGCTTCCCCCTCACCAGCACTCACCCACGCGCTCCCTCTCTTGCCTGCATCTACCCCCGGCGAGGACCACCTCCTCCGCCAACGAAGATGCAGCCAGCAAGCGGCGCCGATCAAATGAAGTCGAAGCATCAGCCGTGGGTTCCGCCGGGGGTCATGCAGTATCCGGTTTCTCCGATGGTGATGCAGAACCACATGGTTCCGCCACCGCCGCCGCAATTTGCGCCGCCACATTTCTTTGGTTTTCACCAGCCGATGCACCCACCTTCTTCCCCTCTGCAGCAGATGGGGACTAGCGCCGATGAGAATAAGACGATATGGGTGGGGGATCTCCAATACTGGATGGATGAGAATTATCTGCATGGTTGCTTTGGGCATACTGGCGAGGTCTAGATCTAGTCCTCTCCTTGAAAAATTCTGTTTTGATTCCATCGTAATTTAAGGTTTTTGTTGAGATTCATTTATTTATCTGAATTTGTATAGGATTTTATTTTGAATGTTTAGATGCATGAAATTGGTTTTGTCTGTAATGCTGTTTTAGTGCTTTGGAATGGTGATAAGTTTATGTTTATGGTAAATGATAGCTTCAGGTTGATAGTAGAGAGGAGTATCTTGTAGATCGGAGCTTTGCAAAGGTTTTTTAAAGAAAAAAAAGAAGTTGAATGGATTCACGCTTTAGATATATGTGGTGATACCACCAAACAGCTTTGCCTTAAGCGATACACTTTTTAGTTTCTAAGGTAAAGGTCTTTGGTTTGAGACCTGTTGTTTGAGACCTGCAAACGCAACAACATCATCATCAAGCCTTTATACCACTTTGTTGTTGGCTGCATCATCAAGCCTTTATACCACTTTGTTGTTGGCTACATGAATTCTTTTTCTCTATTTTGTTATATTAAGAGTTCAATTCTTATTTAAATCTACTTAAAAAAAGATCATTTCTAATATTTTCTAACCAAATATTTTTAGGTCGACCTCTACCTTTATTAACATAGATCGGATTTAATACATTCACTCTCCTAAAATGGTCATTGGAAGACCGACATTTTTTGTGATAAAATAATCTAAGATGACTCTCTCTAATCTTATATGCTACAGGAGATACTCCAACCTTTCCACGTATATATTTGTTTCTCATACTATCTCTAAGTGTAAAATCACTCATCCACCTTAGCATCCTCACCTCTCCACTTAATTTAATTTTATGTTTCTCTTTTAATGACCTACATTTTACGCCATAAAGCATTGCAGGCCACACCATCTTCTAACATTTTTCCTTGAGTTTCAGGGGTACATTTCTATCACACAACATGATTGATGTATTCCTCCACTTCAACCATTCAACTTGAATTATACTGATAATATCCTCATCTATTTCACCATCGCTTTGAACAATAGACCTGAGAACTTGAATTCTATTGCTGCTCATGTGGATTCAAACCCACCTTGTTTATATTAAACATATGAGATATATTTCTATAATTAAAAAAAATTCTAAGTGGTAATGTTGATTTTTATTGAGGATACATATTTTTTCACGGATAAGTGATCTCGAGTGAATTAAATTTACTATGCAGCTATCTTTTTTTGGTTTTGAATTTTATCATAAATGTTCATCGAGAAGGAATAGATGAGCTTAGGTGAAAAATTGTATTTTTTCATATTAACTATTTAGTGTTTCCCTTTTTACCTTAGAATGAAAACAACACATTTATCGATGCGCTTGAAACTGGAAATTCTCTGTGAATAAGCATGTTCAAGTAGTTAAGCATTTTTTATTACTAAATAATTTTAGTCCATTTACACATTGAATGTATTTTTGTATATTTGATATTTTTATGTTTTTAATGCTTTTTGGTTGATATTTTTAGTGCAAATCTATTGTTAGCTGTAATGACTATTTATATCATTCGTGATTTTTGGTTGTTTCTTTTGGTGCAGTTTGCTTGGTTTTTCTCATGGTCTCGTTTTTCTTCTCTAGAAAAATTTTCTTTATATTTTCTCTTTTCGAGTGTCTCTAATCTTTTGTTTTCTTAAAAAAATTACAGATAAATAGAGGTTATAATGATTCCTTTAAGTATGGCCATTGTAGGACAATTAGGATGTAAATCAAATGGCATGCAAAATATTTATTCACCAAATAATCAAACTACACTAGCTAATGAAACCATTAGTTACTTGTGGATTAGCACGATAATGAAGTTTGTTGATGTGTGTGTGTGGGTGGGGGGTCTTTAGTGTGAAAGGAACTTATTATGCTCATTGATGAAAATTGGAGAGAATCGATTTAGTGTTTCATTCCAAAATTTGTGATGAATTCATACAAGCTCAAGAGAGTTGTAAGGGGAAATATACAAAATGTGTAATTGAAAAAAATAAATATTAAATTAATTGCAATAGACAACCCATGAACTAGTGAGGTGGCAATAATGATCCTATAGATCAATGAGATGGGAACGAGAATTACTAAGGAAGTCAAACTTTCTAAGCTGAGCAGGAGGAGCATAATCCACTTGATGCATTGCTTTCTGGGATCATAGAGGCGTTACTAGTTAGGTGTGACTTGGGTGAACCCGATAAGAAGCATAACTAGTTGACCCTGACTTGGGTGGACACAACAAGAGGTGTTGGAGGTTACTGCTTTAGAAATGAATTTATGAACCTTTTCTACTCTCTATCTTAAGCAAATGAATGAATAATCATCCATTCCAAGCTTACATGTTAATTTCTAAAATATTGTCACTGATAAATCTTTGGTAAGAATGTTTGCAAGTTGTTCACTTATGGATACAAATGAAATATAAATTAGATCATTGTCCTTTTTTGTTTTATAAAGCATGTCAACTTCAATATGCTTAGGATGATCATATCGCATGGGGTAATATGCAATATTGATGGCTGACTTATCATAATAGAGCTTCCTGGGACATTTCCATTCAATTTTTAAATCTTATGAGATAATTTTAAGCCGTAGTAATATGTAGATTTCCAGTGCCATATATTTAAATTTGGCTTCTATGCTAGATCTTAGCATCTTGCAGTCACATTTTACTTTTTTTTTTTACTTCTCCAAGCCACTTGTTTGCCTCATAAGAATGTGCAATGTATTGAAGTTGACCTGCTATCAATCATACTCCCTGCATAATCACTATATGTGTAGATTTTCAAGTGTCATATACTCCCCCTTTCTAAATAAATTTCTTTACTAGGGATTCCTTTAAGATATCATAACATTCAATGCAATATCAAAATATTTGATTCTTTTGGATTGTGCATAAATTGACATATTGCACGTACAACACATGCATCATTAGGTCTTGTATGTGATAAGTTTGTATCTCTACTTTCTTGTTTCATTTAATAGGCCCGTTATATATGTCCGTTATATATTTTTGTTGTGATATGAAAAATCCATGTTGAGGCATGCTACTTCAGTTTTAAGGAAGTACTTTAGTTTATCAAGTTTGTTGACTTCAAATTCTTTCAACAATCTTTCCCTTAAAGTCTCTATTCATTCGTTGATGATTCATGTGTTGTTCAGTGCTAAGGGATAAATTCGATTGATTGGACTTGTGTAGTTTGAGATATATTTTTTTCTTGAGCAAACATGTAGTGGTTGAGTAAAAAGTGGGTTTGTTATGAGCTTGGTTTGTGTTGGATTTTTTAGTTCTAGAATAGAGTTATTTGCTAGATGAGGGATAAGGAAGACAGGGTATTCTCTTATTGTATTTATTTGTGAATGATATTTCTTCATTGGGTTAGGGAACACATAGAAGTCATCTTCACTGAAAGTGACATTAGTAGCCACATACACATTTTTTGTGGAGGATGGTAGTATTTGTACCCTTTTTAAGCGGGAGAGTAATAAATAAAGATGCATTTAATGCTATTGGATCATGTTTTTCTTTGTTTTGAGGATTTGCATGGGCAAAGACAATACTTCTAAATATCTTGATGATAACATTATTTGTTATGTTGAAGTGAGAAAATAAATTGTTTTAGACTTCTATATGACATTTGAACTCAATAACTCTTGTAGGTAGCCACTGGTTTGTGATGTGAGTGGTTATTAAAATAAATTTTCTCAATAGAACATTCTTTTAAAAAATGAGAGCCCTTGTGGTGGTAAGTAGGTGGTCTTTCTTTCTTTTAGCCACTCTATTTTGTTGGTCTTTGTACTGTGTACACACAAGATGACTCATTTATTATTCATTTTTCTTAAAATTATGAGGGTACTTACAAGTACTTTTTGTTTTTAGTTGAAAGATACATGACGCACGAGTGCAATTGTCAATAAAATACACAAACCATTGGGCCCAGGGATGGATGTTATGTGTGTTGGATGTTTCAAATATAATTATGAATGGGAGAAAAAGTACTTTGGGTTCTTGTATTACTTAGAAAACTAGTATATTTGTATTTTGCTAAATCATCAACGTCATGGTAAATTCTTGAATATTAATATTTTTAAATAAGAAAGAAAATAAAGTTTTGAGATCACCAGAAGAATGCTGGCCAAGATGTAAGTGTTGAAGCTATATCATGCCTTTATTGAATTTGAATGTTTCGTTAAGGAAAGATAATAAGACATGTAATGTATATCTTCCTTGTTCCTTGTATTACTTTAGGTGGTTGAGATCGCCTCTTTCTTTAGCAAGTATAATTATTCTCCTCGTGTCTTGTTCTTGAAAAACACAATATGAAGGATAAAATACAATACTGCATTTTGAATTTGTGGCTAGCTTTTGGAAAGATAAGAATTTGGTGAATATTTTAAGTATGTGGAGGACATTTTGAAGTGAGAAATTTATTTATAAGAATATTTAATTGACCAACAATGGTTTTCAATGATGACAATGGTTGCTTTCTTGTTGTTGTTTGGAGAATGAGCTTATAAAATAAAATTTTAAGAGGAGTTGGTGATGCGGTGCCATAATGCTGTAACAGGATATGAGGAGCATAGCAGACCGTGGAGAGTAACGCGCACATGGCTTCAGGCGCCACGACCATATACCGTTTTATCTTTTTCTATTATTAGTTCCTTTTTATATATGTCTTTTATTTCCTGCTTAGACTAATCCGGTGCCTGGTAGTGAACCGGAATACCATATATACCTGGAGAAGTATAGTGCAAAGGCAGATAGAATATACAGAAAATAGAAACCAGTCTTTTACTGTTCCATTGGAATTCTCCTGTTAGCCTAGGTTGCTTGAGTTTTGCAGGTTTCAGTGTGCTTCTGCACCAGTTGGTCATATGATTTGCAGCTTTTTAATCAATAATACATGGAGTTCGAATTAGGCATCTTTGAGACTTTAAAGTATTAGAAGAGGATGCAATAATTGAGAATAGAAAAGAAAAAATACCAATCATAGGAGCCTCTTTTAGTGGCATAAGTAGTTTTTTTAATTTTTCTATTTCTTCTTATGGAATTCAATGGGTGATTATTTGATGATACCTTCTTCCAAATCTTTTACATATACATGTCTCTGTTCATTTGCTTGCCCTCTTTTTGTTGTCCAATTTTTTGCTTGATGGTTTGCCATTATGTTTCCAGCATATTTACTTTGTATTTCAAATCTTCTTGTAATTTGTGCACCATAGGGAATCTCTTTTAGCCATATTTGTTGAACGTGGTTACTCGGTGCTCCTTAAGAGAAAGAGTTTTGAGTCATACTATTTGACATTGATATCATTTTTACTAAAGTAAAACCTTCTATGAAGTTATTGGTAATCATGGCCCCCTTTACTCTTCTTCCATTTGAATGATAGCAATGACTGTATTTAGAAACAAGATAAATCCTCTTTTTCTAGAATTTCAACCTCATAAATTTGTTTTTTTAACTGACCTTTTATGAAGGGCTGCATCTTTATTACATTTCGTTTAAATCCATTACTAATGATTCTTTGCTTGCCAGAGGTCTTGTAGTTGATTGGAGTATTTGTTGATGGATTGTCTTCTTGCTTTGTGAATGAGATTTTGATTTTGATCTCATATATTTGGATTGCATCACAGACTTTAGAATATGTTTGATTCTTCGTATTTAATATTTTCTTTACTAAATGAAGGAACATGCATCTGTTACTTATTTTCAATTTTAATGGCTCAACTTAAGAAGTGATTAATACTTGCATAATTACCTTCATTAATCTTTCCATCGAAAGTATAATGATGCCATTAAAGATTTATGAAATTTGATCCTTATGGTTGACTTATTTTCTATTATGGAGTTTTTAGTCCATGAAAAAATTTAAGGGAGTAGAGCTTGTTAAATAATTTAGAGACTAAATTATTATTCTTAATATCATTCTAGTCTTTGATTGAAGAGTGAGGTCCAACGTAATTATAAACCTAAAGTTGAATTCGAGCTACTTTAGGGTATGTGTGGATCTTTGCATTGGGTGATTTTAACTTACTCTAGTCATAATAGTAGGGTGATCAATAGAGAAAAAAATTCATTTTGTTTCCTTTTAAAAAACCCTCTCCCCTTGTGTGTGTGCCTGGTTGCTCAGACTTACTTGCAGTTTGTGGCCAGACTCAAGAAAAGAAAAAGTAAAATAAATAGAAAATTATATTGTTTCAGACTCACACTCCTAATCTGACCAGTCCTGAATCTTCCTGTTGTCCTGAGTAATTTGTGATCTTTCTGAAATGTTAGTACTCACAGGCAATAACAGAAATCAAATGATATTCAATGAAAAGATATTTAGACGGTATTATTTGTCATCATCAAAAGCTCAAACTAGGGGTCATTGATTCCAACAAATATGAACAATAAAAATATCAAAAATCAATAATAATATCAATATGATCAATAAAATCAAAAGAAAATTTTCAAACTATTAGACATATGATAGAGTACTATCACCCAATTAATCTTGTCAGTACAGTACGATTTCAGTTATAGCTATCAATCAATTCAATGCACTATCATGTAATCAATCAATTCAAATACATTATCATGTAAATGCAATTATGAATGCAACATCTTTTTCTAGCTAAATTATTGCCCAGTTGGGTATTAGACTATTAGTCTTAATGTAGGTCTAACTTTTAATTAGTTGGTATCAATCAAACCCAATTATCGCCTAGTTGGGTATCAGTCTTAATTTGGCCCAACCGTCAACCAATTAGTATTGGTCTACCCCAATTGTCGTCCAGTTGGGTATCAATTTTAATTAGTCCCAACTGTGAACCAATTGGTATCAGGGAAAACCTTATGGGTTAGGATGGGTACTAAGCTGCAATTCTCCACCGCCTTCCACCCACAAACGGATGGCCAAACAGAAGTCGTTAATAGGAGCCTTGGTAACCTCCTTAGGGCCTTGGTAGGCGAGAACATTAGGGATTGGGACTCCAAACTACCCATTGCCGAGTTTGCCTACAATAAACCAAGGCCCAATGTAATTATAAACAAGTCTTTGATTGAAGAGTGAGGTCCAATGTAATTATAAACCTAAAGTAGAATTCGAGCTACTTTAGGGTATGTGTGGATCTTTGCATTGGGTGATATTAACTTACTCTAGTCATAATAGTAGGGGAGGCACATAGGTAGCAAGGAAAATGTGTAAGAGATATTGCTAAATAAGGATGCAAAACATTTGATACAGTCATAGAAAGCACATAAGAAAACTAATGGGCAAGAGAGCGTGAAGAGAAGAATCACCCAAACTCAACTAGCTTCAGCAAGAGAGAATATAGAACCAATGTGTGATGACTTGATAACTATGATAAATGATGAGCAGTGAATATTTGTGATTAATTATTGTCGAAAATGCTGAACTGAGCCATGTAATATGAACTAGGATATTGTTTTAGTTAAAACCAAGTTTTCGATGCTATGATGTGATGTGGTGAAGCAGCTCGACACATGCATTTTATTGTAAGCTTGTACTCTACAAGCAAGTGATGTGTAGGGCCAACACATCGCTTAGCATTTCTGCTGAAGTGCCCTTTTAATAATATTACGAGCGGATGATCATACCTTATCCAAGTGAAGCCTCGATTGATTTAAACCAAATTCATCTTAATTCTTTGATTAAATCCTTCTCTTGGATATGGTTGGCTAGACACACAATCCTTGAATAAGTATAGTGATGTGTAACATCTTTTGTTGTTTTCTTATGTCCATTTTTTTGGCCTCATGTGTTGGCTCCTTGAGTCCCTTCAGGGTTGATTCTTGTGTAGTTTTGATTGTAGCCACCTTTGAAACTTAACTCAATTTGTTTAGGTTAGTTTTGTAACGCCCAAAGATCAAATTTGAAAGAATTGCATTTTTATCATTTTAAAAATATACTAGAGCTTCTATAAATCATCAATATAAAGCAAATAAAATCATATACATCAAAATGTTTTAACTATTCGTTCACCAAAATATACTTTACACTAGTTAGGAGATCACTACACATACTAATTTATCACAAGCTCCTGGCTACAAAAGAATAAAAAAAAATGTAGAACAAAATATAAAGAAAAATCTGAAGATCGTTATCAGTATCACTGCTCATGATTCTAATCCCTTCCCTGACCTGGAATTATAAAAATCCACTTAATGAGCTAAAATGCCCAACAGGTAATCAAAACTCTATAACTATTTTCAATGCAAGGTATAAGAATCAATATATATGTTTCAGTTTTAAACAATATCAATCATAACTTAATATGAACAATAAAAATATCAATATGATCAACATGGTTTAAAATGGCACAATAAGAGGCGCGTCTCAGCGCAATTTCGTCCATTTAAGCCTCAAAGCCTACGCAATGAGTTCAATATTTGAGGCGTACGCCTTAAGTTTACTGAGGCGCGCCTCGCCTCACGGTTGAGAGGCGTCCGCCTCTAAAAATTATGCTCGGTACTGAGCAGTACATGCTCGGTCCTGAGCAGTACATGCTCAGTACCACTAGGTAAATGCTCTGTACCGAGCCAGTACCGCTTGGTACCGAGCAGGTATATGCTCGGTATTGAGCAGTGCATGCTCGGTATTGAGCAGTATATGCTCGGTACTGAGCAGTACATGATCGGTACCACTAGGTACATGCTCGGTATCGAGCCAGTACCGCTCAAAATAACTCTTACAATAAAATTTTGTTTCGGTACCGCTTAAAATAACTTTTATTTGTTAATGAAAAGAATACTGTGATTTGGGAAAGATGGAGTTTGAGTTGAACTATATTTCATGTTGTTTTATTATTGGGATATTTTGATTTCACTTCATATCTTGTGCATTTTTATGTTTTATATATTATTTACTCATTACTATATACAAAATTTATCATTTTATGTTTACGCAATTTTTTGATTTTGAGGCTTACACCTCGCCTCACGAACGAAAAACACCTCAATACCCGAATACTCAATTTTAAACATTGATAATCAATAAAATCAGAAGAAATTTATCAAACTATAAGACATACGATAGAGTACTACCACATAATGAATCTTGTCAGTATAGTACGATTTCAGTTATAGCTATCAATCAATTCAATGCACTATCATGTAATCAATTAATTCAAATACATTATCATGTAAATGCAATCATGAATGCAACATCTTTTTCTGGCTCAATTATTGCCCAGTTGGGTATTAATCTTAATCTAGGCCTAACTTTTAATGTGATGCTGTTATATGTGATGTTGTTATATGTAATCTAGGCCTAACTTTTTTGATTATGTCATGGTTGTGGAATTCTATGACTCCAAAAATTAGCGATACATTTATGTTCCTTTCCACTGCAAAGTATATATGTGATGCTGCTAGACAGACCTTCTCCAAAGATCGAGATGCGGCTCAAATCTTTGAAATTAAAGTCAAAGTTGGAAGCACAAAGCAAGGGAGTAAAATTGTGACAGAGTATGCCACCATTCTACAAAATATGTGGCAAGAACTTGATCACTAGATGCATAGAAACCAGATGTTCGGAAGATGCCGCAATCCTAAAGAACTTTATTGAAAAAGATAGAGTTTATGATTTTCTTGTAGGACTAAATACAGAATTTGACCAGGTTAAAGTCCAGATCCTCGGCAAAGAGGAGACGCCATCACTCAATGAAATCATTTCTCTCATTCGAGCAGAAGAAAGCCGACGAGGAGTGATGTTAGAACCAAAGACCGTTGAAAGTTCAGCAATGGTGGTGAACAAAGAATCGTCATGGAAGGAAAAAGTTAAAGATTCTTTAAAATTCAAAGACAATGACTCACTTTGGTGCAGTTATTATAAAAAGTCAAGACACATAAATGAAACATGCTGGAAAATATGTGGAAAATCCCCCAGCAAGGAGTGGAATCAAAAAGGTGAAACAAGGAGCACATCACATGCCAATAACACTACTAGTAAGCCAGAAGCACAGTCAAACATTGGAGAATTCAATAAAGAAGATATTGATAAATTGAAGCGACTCCTGATATCTCTTGAAAAACCAAATGCTTCTTCTTCACTTGCACTCTCAGGTTAAGAATTCAATTTCTATTAGTTTAAGTGCTTCCAGAAATCATTTAAAGGAATTATGGATCATTGATTCATGAGCCACATACCACATGACCCACTCACCTACCCGCCTCATAAACTATACTCCTTGCCCAAACAACAAGAAAATCATCACTGATGGTTCTCTTATCACGGTAACTGGCCAAGGAGACATAATATTATCTCCCTCACTCACCCTAAAAAATGTGCTCCACGTACCATAAATATCCACAAATCTAATATCAATACAAAAACTTACAATGACTATAATTGTCAAGCCTTATTTAACCCTACTTATTGCTTATTTCAGGACCAGAGATCGGGGAAGAAGATTGGACTTACTAAGGAGAAAGCAGGATTGTACTACCTGGAAGAACCAAACCAATCTAAAAATAGTTGATCTATGTTATCCCTAGATAGGAATTCCACTATTTGGCTTCATCATTATAGACTAGGACACCCATCTTTTGATGTCCTAAGATATATGTATCCTCAACTTTTCCAGAAATTTGAAAAAAAAAATTTTCATTGTGAAACTTGTGAGTTGGCTAAACATAAAAGAACCTCATTCCCAAACAAAAGTGAGAGTTGTGATACTCTTTCTACCTTATTCTTAGTGATATATGGGGACCCTAAAAAATTCTCAATATCTATGGGGGGCGCTGATTTGTGTCATTCATTGATGATTGCACTAGAGTCTCTTGGATCTATCTCCTTAAAAATAAATCGATGTTAGCACCATTCTTTTCATCTTTCATTCCATGATCAAAAATCATTTCGGGATAAAAATAAGGAGATTCCGCTCCGATAATGCCAAAGATTATTTCAACCAAACTATTTCCTTCTACTTCCAGAGTGAAGGGGTCATCCATGAGTTCTACTGTGTTCACACCCCACAACAAAATGGGATCGCATAGAGAAAAAAATGGTCACCTTCTAGCCTCCACCCGAGCTTTCGTATTTCACTACAATACACCCAAATCCTATTGGGGGAAGCTCTTTTAACTACAGCTTATCTCATAAACCGACTACCTTCAATTGTCTTAGGACTCAAAATTCCAATGGAAACTTTGTCCTCCTTTTACCCCGAGTTTCGAACCCATCATAATCTTACGCCCAAAATCTTTGGATGCACTGCCTATGTTCATATTCACAGCCAGGAGAGAGGAAAATTAGATTAAAGAGCACTCAAATGCATCTTTGTTGTCTATTTAGCTACCCAAAAGGGTTATAAGTGTTATCATCCACCCACAAGAAAAATCCTTTTCTCTATTGATGTTACCTTTGATGAACAAAATTCCTATTTTTCAAAATCTCATCTTCAGGGAGAGACTGAACTTGAGGAAGATAAGGAAAATGAACTGACACCTCTTGACCTTCCTCTATCTCCTCAAACCAATCCACCTGAAACTCAAGATAGAGAAACAAATGACAAAGCTATCATTAGATTTGGAAATGTTTACTCCAGACGTACAAGCTCAAGCTGTGCTCCAAAGCAGATCTAAGAATCTGAACCATCTCCTGGAAATAAGATAAGCTCACCACCTCCCTTATACTCTATAAATAACTCTATATCCTTCAACTTCTCATCGTCAAACAAAAATTTCCTAGTTACATTAGAAGATATCCATATTCGTAAAAATATTTTTGAGGCCTTATTTGATAAAAAATGAAAAATGTCATGAAGGATGAAATGCAGGCCCTAGAAAAGAACAAAACATGGGAGATCGTCAATCTACCGATAAGAAAGAAATCGGTCGGCTGCAAATGGGTGTTTTTAGTAAAATACAAAGCTGATGGCACACTAGAGAGATGCAAGACTGGTGGCAAAAGGATTCACTCAAACGTATGACATTGACTACCAAGAAACGTTTACGCTTGTAGCCAAGATGAATATTGTCAGAATACTACTCTCACTAGCAGCCAAGTACAACTGGCATCTGGAACAATTGGATGTGAAAAATGTATTCCTGCATGGGGATTTAGAAGAAGAGATATTTATGAAAATACCACTAGGGTTTAAAGAAAAATCTGAAGGTAACAGGGTGTGCATATTGAAAAAGGCTCTATATGGGCTCAAACAATCACCAAGGGCCTGGTTCGGAAGATTATCTAAATTCATGCTCCTTAATGGGTATCGAAAAAGTCAAGGGAATCATATATTATTCTTTAAACACTCAGACTTAGGGGGAGTCACAATCTTATTGGTGTATGTTGATGATATTATTGTGACTAGAAACAATGAAGAGGAGAAAATTAGTTTAAGGAAAAGTCTTACTAAAGAATTTGACATCAAAGAATTTGGTAGACTAAAATACTTTCTCGAAATTGAAGTAGCTCACTCCAGCAAGGGAATCTTCATTTCACAACAGAAATACATCAAAGATCTTCTAAAAGAAACAAGTAAACTAACTTTTAAACCAGCACCGACACCAGTAGAACCTAATCTAAAATTGGGGGAGGCTAAAGAAGATCCATATGTAGATAAAGGGGCCTACCAGAGACTTGTAGGGAAATTGATCTACCTCTCCCACACTAGACCAGACGTAGCATTTGCTGTAAGCATGGTCAGTTAGTTTATGCAGAATTCAAAACAGATTCACATGCAAGCAGTAGACAGGATATTGCAGTACCTTAAAGGAAAACCAGGAAAATGGATTTTCTTTAAAAGAGATCGCGGAATAACTCTAGAAGTATACACGGATGCTGACTACGCAGGATCACCGATTGATAGAAGATCTACCTTTGGATTTTGCACATTTCTTGGAGGTAACTTAGTTACATGGAGAAGCAAGAAATAGAATGTGGTGGCAAGATCCAGTGCAGAAGCAGAATATCGAGCTATGACCTTGGGAATATGTGAGTTACTATAGATCAAAATAATCCTAGAAGACTTAAAGGTTAAGTGGGATGAACCCATGAAGCTACATTGCGATAACAAATCAGCAATCAGCATAGCCCATAATCCAGTCCAGCATGACAGGACCAAGCACATAGAAGTGGACATACATTTCATTAAAGAAAAACTAGACAGTGGTCTAGTAAATGTCGACCATGTATCATCAAAGGATCAACTTGCAGATATCCTTACCAAAGGATTGGACAGTTCTGCCTTTCTTAGAATGATTGACAAGCTGGGAATGATAGATCCATATTTCCCAGCTTGAGGGGGAGTGTTGAAATCCAGCTGTTCCTAGTGCAAAGAATACGACAGACACAAAGATCAATCCGTGGGATGCTCTCATGGATCACGCCATAATAAAGGAACAAATTTAGGAAAGATTTTGTAATTTATTATTTCCTCATTAGGATATCTTGTATAGATCTATAAATGGGGAAGATAATAACGAATAAAGTTAAGTTTTTTCCCTCTCGTACCTCTCAAATTAACAATAACTCTAAAAAAAATTATTTATTTGAGTTAAATTATGGGCTATTATAAGGTCTAAGTAGCTAACTAATGTATATGGGTTTTCCTAAAGTAGGTAACTCAATGTGTGGGCTAGCTCAAGATAGTCAAACTTGAAGCAGCTTGGTCTTGGTTATATGGTTCTTGAAGAGTCTCCTGGAATGTTGTTGGACCCGAAAACCTCTCTCATTCTATTATCTACATTTTATGTGATCCTTTTGAAACTTTGGTGTCCTTTGTTTTAAAAGGGGGCCTATAAATGTGGAACTGTTGCAAGGTTCATACTCAACAGAAGCGAAGTAAATAAACTGTAAGATCAACCCAAGATATCACATGATTTGGGCGTAGCCTACATGTGTATAGGGGCTTAGAATCAATCCATTAGTAAGAAGCTAAACTTAGTAAATTGATACAGGCACAGGATAACGTTCCCCCCAAAGTGAAATATGCCTACTCTCATCAGATTATTAACCTCAGATCTTTTAATGCAAATCTAGTAGATACTCCCCGCTCTCTTGTAAACACAAGAATACAAAAAGTGATAAATATCAAAATGATCAGCCTGACTACAAATTACATTATCACGGAATATTTTGTCACTTTGGTAGTCCTTACGGACTTCACATTTGAAAGGAATATGCATGCTTATGTTATTAAAAACATATTAAATATTATAATCTTCTTATATATAGGTTGTTTAGACCTTGTGCCCAAACTTTTTGGATGTTGTGATTTAAGTTGTTGGAGAAAATTGTTATCTTATAGAATGTCCAACTTATTACCTATCCTACATGATTTTTCATCTTGAGATATTGTTTGTCAAGTAATATTTATCATAATGTTTAGTTTAAAAGTTTGCAAATCCTCTTTGAATCTTTATTAAAAAAAGGTTCAAAATATTGGATGGAAACATGTCCAGTTCTTGAGTTTTAAATAGTTAACTTGATTAGTATCTTTCTGATGCAATTTTAAGAGCATTTTTTTATCTCCAAATATTGGTAATGATACTGCAGCTAGTTTTTACTCAAGGTTTGTCTTCTCTTACTACCTGTGATGGGATAATATGAATGCGCCGTGTTTTTGCAGATGATTTGCTAACGTGATCTTTGGCAGGTCATCTTCATTAAAGTTATCCGCAATAAACAGACAGGAAAGTCAGAAGGATATGGTTTCGTTGAATTTTTTACTCATGCGGCAGCTGATAAAGTAATTCAAACATTCACTGGCCATTTGATGCCTAACAGTGATCAACCTTTTAGGCTAAATTGGGCCTCATTTAGTACTGGTGATAGGCGTTCCGAATTAGCTTCTGGTCACTCTATTTTTGTAGGCGATCTTGCTCCTGATGTTACAGATTCTTTGCTTCAAGAAACTTTTTCTACCAAATACTCCTCTATAAAAGGTGCAAAAGTTGTCATTGATGCTAACACTGGCCGTTCAAAAGGATATGGCTTTGTTAGATTTGGAGATGATAATGAGAAAGCTCTTGCTATGACTGAGATGAATGGCGTTTATTGCTCAAGCAGGCCCATGCGCATTTGTGCTGCAACTCCAAGAAAATTATCTGGTATGTCTTAAGGTGGTTGCCATTCTATATTGTTTAATTAAGTTTATGTGTGCTATGGCTTGATCTGGCTTGATCCGTTGCACTAATTGTTTTGCATAATAATTCTCTTATTTTGTCACGCAAAAGAAAGTTTTTGTTCTCTTATCTGGTTGCATTAAAAGTAGATTTTTGTTTTTGGCACTAGTCCTTTTGTGGGTTTATGTGATAAGTATATACTGAACACTTTTAGTTGTGATGTATTGCATTTGATTTTGCTATGAGTATTTTTCATGTTCATGTATGGTACTTATGCGTGTTGACCAACGACACACATAACCCACTAACCTAACTCCTCATAACCGCTCACAACACTCATACATGCTAAAGAACCGCAGATGGAACTGCCTGTCTCTCTCTAGTTCTCCATTTGCCACACACAGGAGCCTTGACAAAAATACCCCTATCGCTCTCTCTTTGACTCATGCAGAAACCATGATAGGCGAGATCCTAGCCCTCCCGTCCTCTCCATACTGCATGAGACCCCAACCCTCCTAAAGCCCAGCCTTCGACGCTCTCTCGCTCTATCTTCAGACACCCAAACCAAGCCCACGCTACTCGCGACTGTAAACCCGATGCCAGTGTCAGATCGCAGGTCCAATCATCGGCCCGCTCTCACCATCTTCTTCTTGTGCTCGAGCCCAGCCTAGTGACCCTAGTGCGACCCTACCTTAGACGTTAGTCCAACCAATCAACCTACCCGCTCAAGCTGATGCCAGTCCCGTTCTAATCCTGCAACCACACGCAGGAGCCGCACCTGACCCCGCTCGTCCCGCTCCCGTGATCCATCCTCACGCTCGGTCAATCCAGACGCAGACATCTATTTGATCCCTCGTGCGACCTGACCCAGTCACTAGTCCGGCTGATCGTCCTACTTGTTCAGGATAATGCCATCATCTCGATCCCAGCCCACAATCACACGCAAGAATCGCGTCCAACCCCGCTCGTCTCTCTCTCGCGATCTGTCTCATGCTTGATCAATCTAGACGCGACCGCCCTTTGGTCCTTTCACGATTCCGTCCTTACCCGTGTGTCCAACCTCCTACACCAGCGTCCAACTCAATTCAGAGTTATTCAATCGCTCGACTCGATCAACCCCCGAACTCTCTTAAGCCTTGCGCTCAATTCGATCACTCAACACAACAACACACATTGTAGTTGCTTTCGCCCCCAGCCCATGCACATGTCCAATTCGTCATCACTCTCCAATTATATTACCCCATTTGCTTGACCCGTCGCCATTGTCATTGCTCTTCCTAGACTAAAAAGTAATTTTTTTTCTTGATTGCTTAAACAACAGGTATCAGAAGAACCCACGTTCGTCGTATTCTTAATCCGGCTAGGAGAAGAGTAAGAACTAAAAAGCCCCCACATTTATTGTATTTTTAATCCGACTGGGAATAACATGAATTATATGAAGACTCCGTGTTCATCATATCTTTGATCCGGCTTGTGCAAATGCCTACCTGACTCCTCCAATACGGGGGAGATGATGGGAGATTGCCAAAATTTTAAACGACAAATGAAACTCACATAATTAAATAAAAAAAGAATGAATGATAAAATCATATACATATAATTTATCGTTTTAATCAAATGAGAATATTTTCTTTCCAAATGAGTGCTCGTTACCCATGATTTTGGAGATTTAGATGGGGTGATTTATATAATGAGTTACAAAATATCATCCAGCATGCTAGAAAATTAAAACTAAACATGAAATTTTGTTTTGAGTTATAGTACTGGTAAAAAGTCATGTTAAATTGAATATTAATTCTAAGCTCATGGGGGATTTGAAGTTATTTAATTTTATAATAAATGGTTGCATATTTTTCTAAAAAGTTTCCCTTTTTGCACAAATCATCAAAATGAGATATTTTCAAATCATTCATACATCTCAAAAAGTAACTTTCAAATATAATATGCAAAGTTCATAATGCAAGAACAATATGCAAAGTGTATTATGCAATAATGATATAAAATGCATTTTGTAAGAATAAGGCACAAAATGCATTATGCAGGTTTATTATGCATGTACTTTAATGAATATAAAAAAAAGCATTATATAAAGTGTATCAAAAGTGCAAATGCAGCATGCACGTGTACTAAACGGTGTGTAAAATACATCATGCAAAAATGATGTGCAAGTGCATGGTCCAATTAATAAAAAATGCATTATGTAAATATGAATGTATTATGTACGTGTATTGATCAAAATGCAAGCGTATAATGCATATGCAAATGCAAATAGATTATGCAAGCGCAAAATGCATTATATACATGTATTGATAGTACAAAATGCATTATGTAGATATGTATGAGCATTAATTAACGTGTAAAATTTATTATTCAAATACACTGAAAAGTATTCCGCACGTGCTCCGATCTTTACGTCAAGTTCTTAAATATGAGATTTGAGAATGCTTCGTGGATTTACTAAAAGTGTTCAAACACCTTGATTATACCCGTGTTGACAAGAATTTTTAATCAAAAAGAGCTATTTAACTTTCTAAATGCCCTTAAAATTCTAAAGTGATTCATTAATTTAATTCCTACTAAGTGTTTAAATTCTTAAAATGAATTCCATCACAAAAAACTTAAAACTAAAATCCATCCACACTCCACAACTGTTTGGGGAGGATGATGAATCTAAGAATAATTTCAGCTCACAAATAACAAATATTATGTTGAATATATTATTATAATCCATTCTAAATTGATTTCTCGTAAGTAGGGGTGTGACACATGCACTCTAACCGGGTGATTTTGCTGCAAAATGACAACACTATATTACGATCACAGCCAAAGCTCGTATGTTCCTTAATGGTTAAAAGGCCATTGAGTAATGAATTATAGCGTGCGCTCGATAAAATATAAAACCCTATGTTAGTTAAAGTTAACTCGAATTCGTTCCCTTAGACAAACATCCAACCGGAGTCTACAAAATATCATTGGACGAAGCAAACCATGGCTGCTGACAATATTCCTTATGTCAGATTGGGTCAACTATCTCCTGTCCTCCTCTGGCTAAGTGGATTAGAGATCATGACAACTCAGGACGACGAAACCAATAGATCTTCATGCCCGTCATCATTCCCATATCACTCGCTTTAAGTGTATGACATTAGGGGTGTCAATTTTTGACCCGACCCGAACCCGACTCGGAAAAATCCGGGTTCGGGTCAACTCGAAACGGGTCGGGTTCGGGTTGAACAAATCAACCCGTTTTAAAAATCGGGTCGGGTTCGGGTTGACCTAGCAACCCGAAAGTGACACGAAAACTCATATTTGACCCAAAAACCCGAGATTGATTCGATTTTGACCCGAAAATCGAATATTGACCCTATTTTGACCCGAAAATTAGCAATTTTAGCTCAAATTCTGGTCATTCGTGTCGGGTTGACCCGAATCGGGTCGGGTTCGGGTCTAGAAATCTGACCCGTTTTTAAAAACGGGTCGGGTTCGGGTTGACCTGAACAATGTCGGGTCAGTTCCAGGTTCGACCCGAACCCGACCTGCTGACCCGAATTGACACCCCTATATGACATATATTTAAAAAGTCTAAAAATCCTTAAAATTCAAAATCTAAACTCAAAGCTATTGTTACTACACGTTGGGTACTTAGTGCATCTCCAACGACTAGCCTTATTCGAAAGTGTTCTCTAGTTACTGGGAGGGTTAATTAATCATAGGGGCTTATGCCTATGAGAAATCAAACCCTAGTTCATAGTCCCCGCAAAATAAGGACGAAATATCTGGATAATATCTTATCTAAAATCTAATAGGCCTTCTAAAAATTTACCTAGGAACAGAACTCGTTAAAACTCTCCCCGTTGGTATAAAAAGAAGCACGGAGAGACCGGGGTGCGAATTTTTGGATCCCACAATGTGCATGGGCATAACAATCCTTTTATTGGGATTCAAGTTGTTTGCTAGTTTTCCACTTTCATTTGTTCCTCTACCCCTAGCTTTGCTCAGTGGTTCATTTTATATGCAAACTCAGAAGGATTTATATGTATCTTATGCCATGTCTATAATAGTTATTTAGTTTTGGATTTTGATTGTTGTTAGATTTGATAATTCTAGTTAAGTTTTAGGTCCTCTATTTTAATCTCACGATGCTACCTAAAAGTCTTCAAGTCAAGGTTATGTTCTAGTCGTTCTAGTTACTTAAGATCTCTATATAAAAAAAATAGCATTGTTTATTATTTTTTCATGACATCATCTGCTTTTTACTATGTAAATCAATTTCTATCTTTTAATTGTATTTATTTCTAACAATTTCCATGGTGTTTATACCATGTCATGACGTGGATTATGTAAAGCAACATTTTAAACTTCAAACTTTTGACTAGGGTTGTAAACGAACCGAGCCAAGCCGAGCATCAATTTATCCATGTTCATGTTCATTTTTTATCAGCTTGTTCATGTTCGTTCGAGTTCGATCTGAGCTTTCATGTTCGTATTCAAGCTTGGTTCATTTAAGTTGACGGGTGTTCATACTTAGTTCATGTTCTATTTGTTTCTTTCTTATTGAGCTTTAAACGGATGAGCCTTATCAAGCTATAAACAAGCTCTACTTCTAAATATTCATTAGTTTAATGAACGAGCTTTATCGAGCATACTAACAAATATGTTTGCGAGCATTTCTAGCTATTGTTTCAAACTATCAAACAAGCTGTTCACGAATATGTTATTTTAATTATTTTGCTTCTTATCTAACAAGAATCAAGAATCCAGCTCGATAAAATCAAGCTTCTTATCGAGCTCCTAATGAACTTCTTATCGAGTATGTTCACGAGCTTTGGATAATGTTGTTCATGAACATAATGGGACAAACAAACAATTGTTGAAGCTTGTTTATTAAAGCATCGAGTATTTAATAAAATGTTTATGCTTGTTTGATTATTTAATTAAATGATCACGAGCAAGTTTTTATCGAGTCGAGCCTCGAGCAGCTTGTCAAATGCTCAGTTCATTTACAACCCTACCTTTGACAACTCAAGTACATACATGAGCAATAAATGATAAGTTCTATAGCTTTTAAATTGTAATAGATGTTCATATATTTGTTGGGCTATGCTCAAGATTGCTATTTTAGCAAAAGCTACACTCATGGCACACATATTTTTTCTTTCTTCTATGATAATCGTTACATCTTTTAGATGAGTATATTTTTAGTAGAATCCAAGTTGGATGGTTGAAATGGAGGAATGCATCAGGCCTGTTGTGTGATAAAAAGTAACCATCAAACTTAAGAGAGAATTCTATATGATAGTGGTGAGATCTGCCATGCTTTATGATGCAGAATGTTGGCTATTAAAAGAGAATCATAAAATTAAGTGTTGCAGAGATGAGGATGCTCAGGTGGATGAGCGGCTTCACTCTTAGAGATAGAATGCAAAATAAGTATATACGTGAAAAGGTTGGAGCAGCTCTAGTGGTTGATAATATTAGAGTGAGTAGCCTTAAATGGTTTGGACACATAAAATGTTGGCCTTCCGATGACTTGGTTAGGAGAGTAGATGTATTGGATTTGTCCAATGTTAAGAAAGGTAGAAGTAGATCGAAAAAGACTTGGCTGAAAAATATTAAAAATGACATTTAAAAAAAAAATGAGAATTTGACTCTTAATAGGACACATGGAGTAAAATGATTCATTTACCTGAACCCACGTAGTGGGATTAAGGCTTGATGTTGTATAATCATTACATCTTTATCGAATTTTCTTCTCATGTTACTCTATATAATTCTCTTTCCTTGGATGGTGTATTATTATGTTTTTGGTGAATATTTTTGGTGAAAAAGGATTCATGGAGCCAGCCCCATGTAGTGGGATAAAAGCTTGATGTTGTTGTTGTTGAAGATTTTCTGACTTGGGTTTATAGAACTATGATACAATATTGATATAAGCTTACAAAGTTGGGCTTGAGGACTCAAATTGTTTTATCATCCTGCAAACTTTCTGTATCATGGAGAAGAAAGAAAAGGAAATTGCCATTAGGAATTGGTACGTAGAGGATCAGTGATGTAAACAAGCGTGGACACATGAATACAAGGAAACCAAACTTCAAAGCCGAAAATCAAAAAATAAATTGACTTTTGGTGGCCATTCTGATCTTAGTTTACCCACACAACAGGAATAAGCAATTAGTTGTGCTAGCTAGAATTTATTGGGTTACTGGTGCTAGTTTGTAACACCCCACAATACCCCTTAGCAGTATTATAGAGTGACACAAATAAACATAACATTTTTTCCGCATTTAACATATAATATCAAACAACATTATATTTACTGCATAAACGAAAGCATCTGATAACTCCAATTACATCAAACAAATACTTATAGAGTCACTAATACAATCCTTAAATATTTCACCACTGAATTGTCTACATACCTCAGCTGTAAACTTACAAACAGAGCTATGCACTAGCATATAAAATGAAATTCCTCGCTCTGAAACCTATTTGATGCGACTTGTAAGCAAAAACAACAAATTGAATAAGAAGAAATTGCAGGAACACAAGTATGTGGGCTGATTTTATTACTTCTCCAATAATAGCGAAATATACGATTGAGTATCTACTATTCTAGAGGTAGATCGGCTATTCCACAAACCCTAGCCGCCGTTAGAAACAACTTCAAAAAGAACTATATCAAAAATAATCTCATAATGAAAGTAAAACAACTCAATTAACCCTAATATAATCCTTCTTATTTTCCTCATAAATCTGAATTCAATTTAGGCCTCTTTCCCTAAATAAAACCTTTTTTTAATTCAAATTAGTCATCTTTTCTTAAATTAAAACCTTCCTAAATAGCTCCCCCTTGATTTATCCTCCTTGTATAAGAATAATAGCTCCCCTGGGCCCCACAAGGGGACCCAAACTTCCCCCTCTTTCTCCCCTGGTTCCCCAGCCACATGGCCGGTTCAACCTCTGTTGAGCCGGGTTGGTCTGGGCCGTGCATATCAATTTCATATTTTGGCTCCATGCTTTTTATCTTTTTGCTATTTTGTATTTTATTTTGTTACTTGGCATTTTTTGGTTATTGTCTTTGTTATACTCATATCATTATCTTGTTAAAGGATTGCATTTTAAAGAAGTTCAAAATAAGCAGTAATTTATGTAGGAATTATTAAATTGAATTTAAATTAAATAGAAACATATTCAAATATGTTTTAAAGTTTAAATTCATCAATGTCTTGTTGTAATCTAATATTCGATCATTGGTCCAACTTTTGGAGCTTCAATTTTTTTTTTGTATGTGTTCAATTGATGATCCGATTGCGCGTATTGTTTACTGACAATATTTTCATTGATCTTAAAGGTCTGATATGAGAGTTTTTACCGTCGACAATTTTCTTGGAGAACTTTAAACCTCATCATACATCATCTCTCTAGTTTTTTTTTCATGATGTAATACTCAAATTGAGATCATAAATGATTTTATTGATCACCAATTGGAATTTGATTGTTCACCAACTGGAATTTGATCCTCAGATCACAGGTCTGCCATCAAGGAAGATTTCATTCATTTGAAATCATAACTTGTGGTGGGTGAATGCTGACTTTTCAACCTCCCAATTCTCTCACTTTTGTATTTTTGGCAATTGATATTTTAGGAAGTTTTAAAGAGATTTTAGAAACTTCTTTGGACATGTTAGGGTTTGTGGAGCTTGGGTAACATTTCATCTTTTGTAGTCTCTTGCAAAGGTCTAAAGTCATTCCCTGAGTATGCTACTTGATTTGACTTGATTATATATTGATGTATCCTCTTTTCAACTTGTCAAAACTGGAGATGCACTGATGTATTCTTATTTTTGTTCTTGTTTGAATTGATAAGTAGGTGGCTCTTCAAACTACTCTTTCAGTAATGAAGGCTTCTCCTCTTTTGAGAACTATTGCTCCAATGCTATTTTGAATTTTTTTTTCTTTTGGATGTCTTTGGATGTGTGGCTATTGCTATTCTAGTATTCTTTAATGGTCTTCAATTTGGTAGGATCAATCTTCAATCTGATGTCGTAAATACGCTCTATCTTGCTCCTTCATCAGCTTTTGCGTATGCATCTCACCTTTGTTGCCGAAGGTAGATAGCATGATTTTTTTTCTTTGTTCTTCATTAAAGCTAATTGCATAAATTTGAATTTCTAACCTGTATTGATAAGTTTATTTGCTTCCCTTGTTAGTACACCTTCCATCAGCTTTCTATCATTCTTTTTTTTTTTGGTTCGTAGAAATGTAATTCTTTTGTGAGCTGATGCCGATAAGGTAATTAATGGAGTACCGCAGACCTATCTTGAGTTAAGCTACGAAAGATAACTTAGTAGATGTTTAGTGGAACCACCTTGCATACCACTCAGCCCTTAGTGTTTGCAAACTTTCAGTGACACTGATGATCAATAAAGCAAACAACAATTGTTTGCGTAATCATCCACTACATCATAGTGGAAATATGCTTCTTTAGGCCTCACTTGGTTGGCATATTCATTGTGGAATTGTTGTGAACTCGTGGTTTGCTTCTTTCCTCATCTTCTTCTTGTCTCTTTGTTTTACTTCCAATGCATCTCTAAGACAAGACGGAACTTATAATATCCACAAATTTCAGATAATATTTCAATATTTTGCTTAAATGTCGAAATATTAAATTGTATGATAATTACAACAAATTTATGTTTCTTTAGAAGTTTAAATAATAAATACTTTTAAGATTAATATTAACAATTAATTAATGTTAGAGAAAAGAATCAAAATAGTCCCTCAACTCTTTGTGAAAGACTAAAATGTCCTCAACTCTTTTGAGGGACCAATTTGGCCCCTCATCTCCTTAAAAAAGGGTTTTTTCAGTCCTAACATCAAATTTTGAGGTTAATGGTGTTAAATTAATATGTATTTTGGTCATTTTTTAATTAAATTATTTATTAAATATAATTTTTAAATGAAAATTTTATTAAATATTTTTTAATAAAAATAATTAATAATTATAGTCTATAATGATCCTAAATTAAAATTAGAATTATTAATAATTTTTGAAATTAAAATTAAAATTATTAGTAAATTTTTTTTATTAAAGAATTGTTTAATAATTTTAAAAAAAAATTATTATTACTTTAAAATTATATTTAATAAATAATTTAATTAAAAAATGAATAAAATACCTTTTGATTTAACACCATTAATCCCAAAATTTGATGTTATGATAAAAAAGACTTTTTAAGGAGTTGAAGAACCAAATTGGTCCCTCATGTGAGTTATGGGTCATTTTAGTCCCTCACAAAGAGTTGAGGGATCATTTTGGTCCTTTTCTCATTAATGTTAATTAATTGTAACAATTATACTAACTAATATGCTAATTAAACTTTAATCTTAATATATTAGCTCCCTACTCCACTACAACATTAATACTTATATTATTTAATATCCACTTCTACTCAGCCATCCACTAATTAATGCATGCAACATATGTGATGAGCATTTTAGTGAAGTCCATGAACTGCTATTTCCATTCGATCATTTACTCATTGGTTGGCAGAGGGTTCGATTCTGTGTGCGGAAGGGAGTGGGAAGCATTGCTTGCGGGTTCTGTGAGCGGAAGCTGTGGGAGTGATGCTGTGAGGTAGCAGTGGCCATCAGGGAGTGCAGAATTCAGTGGAAGAAGAAGAAGAAAATGGGAGAAGAGAGTATTAAGGGAAAGAGAGCATCAGAATTCAAATAGTGAATGCAGAGGGGAAGTTTCGAGGTAAATGATTATTTTAGGATAAATTGATTTTATTCAAATCATTGGAGGAATGAGCAGTAGAGATTGAGATATGAATTGTAGGTAATTTACAAACGAAAAATGGTATGAGGTGTCAGATTTGAGGAGTCAACTCGTCACGGAGGTAAGTAATGCAATTTTAATTTAAAAAGTAAAAATGCTGTCATTTCTAGACATGTATACTTGTAGTTGACTGAATTAAAGGGAAGCAAACATTAAAGTTAATCATTTTGTTTGTTGTGTGAGTCTGCAACATAGCCTCACTACCATCTTATAGAATTTTCCCTTAAGTTTGAGGGGTACATTTCTATCACACAACAAGCCCGATGCATTCCGCCACTTCAACCATCCAACTTGAATTCTGCTGATAATATCCCCATCTATTTCACCATCACTCTGAACAATAGATCCAAGATATATGGTGAAATGATTAAGAGTTTTAAATGTTGAATGTTAAGAATGTTATGTTTTATGCATTACACCCTGCGTAATTGGTAAGGGGTATCGTGGGGTGCGACACAACTCACTTATTTTTTGCATATCTTCTTCATCTGTACCATGCACCATAATTTGACATTCTGATACCAACTTGATTCGTAGGCCAACCTTCTTTTAGTTTTGTCTTTTTGCAAATAATTTTTTTGTTCTTTATTTTTGAAATATAGCTATCAGTGTACCACAACAAGAAGCAATCCATGCAGCTGCAACGAACAGAACAAGCAAGGGGGTAGCAATCAGCTACAATGCCGTGGTCTACAGAAGCTAGAGGGGAATCATCAACATGCTTGAATTAAAAATGGGTTGCTATAGTGCAGAAGTGAGGGCTGTACAGAGAAGGAAAGGAACTTGGGAAGAATTTTAGATCTTTCATTGATTTTTAATTTTAAATTTCAATCCTTTAAATAGGCAATTATAATAGGATAAAATATAATCTTTTCCTAAACAAACTCCAAAGAAAAGAAAAAATTATAATTATAATAAAGATAAGGTTGAAATAAATGATAGTTCATGTAGTAATTATCTAAATTGAATCTAAATTTAAATACAAATTTATCCAAAGAAGTATAAAATTTTAAATTCATTCTTATCCTATTGTAATTTGAAATTTGATCCAACAATTCAATTTTTGGACCCTTAATCTGCCTTAATAAGATGTCCCATCGACTATCTGAGCAAGCCTATAGACTCCTAATAACATTTTCTTTGAACTCAGTGGCATAACATTTTCTTTGGTACGTGATTCCAATTAATCTTTGGTTGTACTGAATCTTGATTCTTGTCTTAGAAGTATTATAATTTTGTCATGTTTAACACCAAATGCTGAAATCTTCAGTCTTGTTTTTCTAGGTGGTTCAGGATATAACAGTGCATCTTCTGCACCGGGCTACCAATCAGATGGAGATTTCACTAATACAACAGTAAGCACAAATTCTTCCATGCGGCATTATAAACATTCTATTTCCAATTATATAGTTTTGGCTAATCTGTTCGGGTTTTTAGGTATTTGTGGGAGGACTTGACCCAAATGTTAGTGAAGACGAGCTTAAGCAGATCTTTTCTAAGCATGGCGATGTTGCCTCTGTGAAGGTTCCCGCTGGGAAGCAATGTGGCTTTGTACAATTTGTCCAAAGGTAACTTCATTTTTTCTCTACAATCATGTAAGACTTAAAGCTGATCAGAGATCAGATTTTGTTGTCATGCATCACCAGATTTATTGAATCATGGTTCTCACAACATAATTATTATGGCAGAAGCAATGCTGAATCTGCTTTGCAAGCGCTGAATGGAACACTCATAGGGAAGCAAACAGCACGTCTTTCATGGGGTCGCAATCCAGCTAATAAGCAGGTATGGGATCTTTGGATTCTCATTCTCCCAACATCAAGCGATGATCTAATGCATAAACCAAGTCATTAGATCTATAGTTTGTTCATCTGACATTTCTTTTCTTTAGTAATACATATTCTCCAAGTCTTTGTTATTCTGCCCTCTGGACAGCAGCTAGTCCTTGGACTTCAACCTGTGTCTCTCTCTGGAAGGGGCTCCCCGCCAGCTCTCCTCCTTGTTGTTACACAACCGCTGGCTGATGCCAGCAATTCCTTCTTAACCACTGTAGCAATCAGCTCTCCACCTTATTCTGTCATGCCACCTCATTGATCCCTGGGATTATTATTACCCCCTTGCTAACCTATTGGCTATCCTAATTATAATTAATTTTGTTTCATTCTCTAAGTGTGGTATATTTCATTCTAGAGGTTCTCCTAGATTTATCTAAATTCAGCACATATGATGGAATGAAAAACTCAAATCAATTTTCCAATTCTTGTTATGGTATCAAAGTCTTAGGCTTCGTTTGGGATGACTTTCTTGCCGCTTCTTAAAGTAGCTTTCTAATACAAAAATTAAAATTTTTGTACTAAAAAGTTGCTTCAAGAAGCAGTAAGAAAGCCGTGCCAAACAGGGCCTTAGACTTTTTCTTTGCATATTTATAAGCTGTAGCTTTCATCATCTGCATTGCCTAGAATTTGCAAGGCTTCATTGGTATAGGTTTCTTTTTTTTCTTTTCCGTATAATATTCTCACTTATAGCCTTCATTGCAACAACCTTATTTTTATCATTCTTTCACTTTGGAATCAATTATTACCACTTTTTTCCTTCCCATGGATCACAAAAATACCCAGGTTCTCTTGGTCCTTAGTTAATTTGGAAACTAGACTAACAACCCAAATTTAATGGGGGAGTTACAAAACATGCATTTAACGTATTATTTGAATGAAAAGAATTACCTTAAGTGGTCCTAAATTATTTGCATGTTCTTGGAGTGAAAAGCAGAATTTGAGCCATTCATTTAGTACTGAATCTTAACAAGGTAACTGTAATACCTCAAAAAAAAAAGTTCAATATTTTTTTTCTTAATTAGATTATGACGAAATAATAAATTCTATGAAAATTTCCAACAAGTTTATTTCCTAGAAACAAGATTTGTGAATATTTCACCTCTCACTCCATACAAATAATGTCTCCAAATCAAATTTTTAATGCAAACACCACTTTACCTAATTCTAAATCATGAATTGGATAATTCTTTTTATGAGGTTTCAAATGTGGAAGCATAGGCGATCACCTTTTTATTCTGCTTCAATACACAACTCAACTCTTTCAGATAAGCATTGCTGAACAATTGAAATCCTTCAGTTCCAGATAGAATTGTCAATATAGGTGCAGTTGTTAAACACTGTTTTAACTATAGAAAACTCTGCTCCCAATCATAAGTCCATTCAAATTTAATGTCTTTCTTGATCAACTTAGACATTCTCCATCCTCATTTGTTTGTGAGAATAGAATTTGTTAGTTTTTGGTACTCTTAATTCATATTCCTCCATTTTTTTAATAGTGAAATTATTTTGTGCCTCCTCACCTTAATGGATATAGGACATTTTTTACTGAACTACATAAATCTTGTTGCTCTTGTTTCTGCTTATCTCTAATTCTATTGTTTCTATATTATATTGAGTATGTGATGCTAGTTTAGTTATTCTAGATTAATTTGATTGCTCTTTTTTTGGTGATTTGGGCACTTCCATTGCAATATTTTTTTTATTTACTTAGAATATGAATTTATTTAGTTAAATACCACAAATTTCTTCTGCAAATTTGTTTTCAGTTGAGAGTGGAATCTATGAACCGGCGGAGCGGTGGGTACTATGGCGCACAAATCTATGGGGGATATGGCTATGCTGTGCCGTTTCAGCATCCTGGCATGTACGCTGCTGCTTATGGTCCTTACTCCACTTATGGTTTCCAGCAACAGGTGAGTTAGTGGCTTTATTTAAGCTGGCTTCCAGGTTATAGTGAGTAATGGAAAATAGATGCAGTGTAAAATACACCTACAAACCAGTACTATCTTTAGTTAATTCCTCAATTTCTGAGGATATTGCTCACATTCTTTGAAAATTTTGACTGATTGCTGGTAGAAAAAACTAGATTATTTGTACTGTACTGCAATTATGTGCTTGAATTGTTATCCATTCTTTCATAGAATACTTTGTTATTAGAATTGGTAATTTGCTATTTGGAATGCTAGAGGTATTAGATTTGATTTATGTTAAGAAAGGTAGGGGTAGACTTAAAAAGACTTGGTTAGAAAATATTAGGAATGATCTTTCTTTATTAGATTTAAACAAGAGTTTGACTTTTAATAGGACACAATGGAGAAAAAGGATTCATATAGCCGACCCCACGTAGTGGGATAAAGGCTTGTTGTTGTTGTTCTTCATTAAAGCTAATTGCATAAATTTGAATTTCTAATCTGTATTGATAAGTCTATTTGCTTCCATTGTTAGTACACCTTCCATCAGCTTTCTATCATTCTTTTTTTTTTGTTTCGTAGAAATGTAATTCTTTTGTGAGCTGATGCTGATAAGGTAATTAATGGAGTACCGCATACCTATCATGTGGATTTAAGCTGCGAAAGATAACTTAGTAAACCACCTTGCATACCATCTCAGCCCTTAGTGTTTGCAAACTTTAAGTGACACTGATGATCAATAAAGCAAACAACAATTGTTTGCGTCATCATCCACTACATCATAGTGGAAATATGCTCCGTTAGGTCCCACTTGGTTGGCATATTCATTGTGGAATTGTTGTGAACTAGTGGTTTGCTTCCTTCCTCATCTTCTTCTTGTCTCTTTGTTTTACTTCCAATGCATCTCTAAGACAAGAAGCAACTTATAATATCCAAAAATTTCAGATAATATTTCAATATTTTTCTTAAATAAATTATCTCTAAATAACAAATTTATGTTTCTTTAAAAGTTTAAATAATAAATACTTTTAAGATTAATATTAACAATTAATTAATGTTAGAGAAAGGAATCAAAATAGTCCCTCAACTCTTTGCTAAAGACTAAAATAGTCCTCAATTCTTTTGAGGGACCAATTTGACCCCTCTTCTCCTTAAAAAAGGGTATTTTTAGTACTAACATCAAAATTTTGAGGTTAATGGTGTTAAATTAATGGGTATTTTGGTATATAATTTTTAAGTAATAGTATTTTTCAAAAGAAAAAAATTATTAAATATTTTTAATAAAAAATATTAATAATTATAGTCTATAATGATCCTAAATTAAAATTAGAATTATCTATATTTTTTAATTAAAATTAGAATTATTAGTAATTTTTTTATTAAAGAATTGTTTAATATTTTTTTAAAATTATTATTACTTGAAAATTATATTTAAAAAATGAATAAAATACCTTTTGATTTAACACCATTAATCCAAAAATTTGATGTTATGACCAAAAATCTCTTTTTAAGGAGTTGAAGGACCAAATTGATCCCTCAAGTGAGTTATGGATCATTTTGGTCCCTCACAAAGAGTTGAGGGACCATTTTGATCCTTTTCTCATTAATGTTAAGTAATTGTAACAATTATACTAGCTAATATATTAATTAAACTTTAATCTTAATTTATTAGCTCCCTACTCCACTACAACATTAATACTTATATTAGTTAATATCCACTTCTACTCAGCCATCCACTAATTAATGCATGCAACAGATGTGATGAACATTTTAGTGAAGTCCATGAACTGCTATTTTCGTTCGATCATTCACGCACTTGTTAGAAGAGGGTTCGGTTCTGTGTGCGGAAGGGAGTGGGAAGCATTGCTTGCGGGTTCTGTAAGCGGAAGCCGTGGGAGTGATGCTGTGAGGGAGCAGTGGCCATCAGGGAGTGCAGAATTCAGTGGAAGAAGAAGACGAAGAAAAAGGGAGAAGAGAACATTAAGGGAAAGAGAGCATCGAAATTCAAATAGTGAATGCAAAGGGGAAGTTTCGAGGTAAATGATTATTTTAGGATAAATTGACTTTATTCAAATCATTGGAGGAATGAGCAGTGGAGATTGAGATATGAATTATAGGTAATTTACAAACAAAAAATGGTACGAGGTGCCAAATTCGAGGAGTCAACTCATTATGGAGGTAAGTAATGCAATTTTAATTTAAAAAGTAAATGCTGTCATCATAATTTAAAATTGCGCAATCCGAGGCACGCCTTTGTGCAATTTGCTCCAAAATAGCCTCAAAGCCTAGGCAATTCTTAGGCATCATGAGGCGTACGCCTCAGGTGGAATGAGGCGCGCCTCATTAGCATTTTTGCGCAATTTCCTTTGAGTCGTACACCTCTAATATGGGGGCCCACTTACTTAAAAAACCTCTTAAATTCTTCATTATGCCCACTTACCCGACCAAAGACCCACTTATCCGACCGAAGACGTCAACCGAAGCCGCGCATGAAGCACGTAGACGCCCGATCTGGCTCTCCCGCATGTTTCCGTCGCCTCTCTTGCCGGCGCCGCCTCGCACCGGTAAGTCCTTTGATTCCGGCTGCCCCTCTACATCACTTCTTCAAGTGTTCTTAGGATTTTTTTAAGTTTAGGATTTGATTTTTCAACTTATAGGAAAGCTAGGGTTTTAATTTTTTTGAGTTTTATTTTGCATTTGTGCTTTATGAAACATGGTTAGGGGCAATGAAAGGACAAATACGTCATTGCGACGTGATCTTTCTTGGAAATATAGTGTGCAAGTTGATGTAAGAGGTGGCGAGAAGACGTGTATTTAAAATGTATTTTTGTAATAAGGTGGTGAAGGGAGGAGTAACTCGCATGAAGGAATACTTATTCGGCTCACATAAGAATGTAGCACGTTGTGCGAATGTTCCGGATAAGGTGAACGAGGAAATTATAGCTTATATGAAAAAGAGCACCACGACCAAACATTTATGCAGGAGCAATTTGATGAAAGGGTCGAACATGATGCTTACTTCAGGAGCGAGAGTGGAAAGGGCTCTTCCTTCCACTATAAATAATAGAGGTGCACGGGGTCCTATGGACCAGTATATGACTAATCCAGGAGAGGATAGAGGATAAGCACAGATGATGCCTGCTGTTGGTATTAGAGAAAGTCGACGAAAGGTTTGTATGGATATTGACAGTTTTTTTTTTTTTTTTGAGAATGCCATATCATTTAATATTGCAACATTGCCGGCTTACTTCAATATGCTGCGGTCTGTAGGGTTGTATGACAGAGGGTTGAAGGCACTTTCCATGTACGAGTTGCAAACACGGATTTAGAAAGAGGACTTGCAGAACACAGAGCATAGCATTGATGAGATTAAACGAATATGGAGTGAGACTGGTGCTATCATTATGTCAGATGGATGGTCTGACATGAAGAGTAGGAGCTTGATGAATATTCTTGTCAACAATCCCTACGGCACGGTATTTTTACGATCAGTTGAAATTTCAAATGAGGTTTAAAATGTTGAATTCATTTTCAATTTATTAGATGGGGTTGTTGAGGAGATTGAGGAGCAATTGGTTGTTCAGGTGGTGACTGACAATGCCAGTGCATACAAAGCAGCTGGTCAGATGTTAATGGAGGAGTGGAAACACCTATATTGGACCCCCTGTGCAGCACACTGTATCGATCTCATATTGGAGGAACTTGGTGATTTACCTCAACACAAGAGCGCTCTTTCTAGTGCGAAGAAGATCACAAAGTTCATTTACAACCACTCATGGGTCTTAGCCTTAATGAGAAAGTTTTCAAAGAACGAAATCATTCGCCCTGCAACCACTAGGTTCGTTATTACATTTGTGCACTGCAAATCATTTTTAATTCCTCATACAAGTTTATTCTACAGGTTTGCCACATCTTATTTGACACTGCAGAGTCTACTGGATGTGAGACAACCTCTTGAAGCAATGTTTACATCGACACAATAGCTTAATTCTGCGTGGGGAAAGAAACCTCAGGGGAAGGAAATATGATGGCTAATTCTAAATGATAAATTTTGGACTAGTGTGACCTATGCCATATTGAGCACGAGACCCTTGGTACAAGTTCTACGTTTAGTGGATGCCGAGAAGAAACCAGCCATGGGTTTTATTTATAATGCTATGGATGAGGCAAATGAGTTGATTGCACATAACTTGGGAGGAGAGAAGGCAAGTTATAAAGAGATTTGAGATATCATTGATGCTCGGTGGGAGGTCCAGTTACACCGTTATCTACATGCAGTGACGTATTATCTCAATCCTCAATTTCAATATACAGAGATGAAATTCTCAAATCCGGAGGTGAAGTTTGGCTTGTATCATTGCATGGAACAACTAATACTGGGCCAGAACATCAGGGAGCTAGCATATTTAGAACTTGTTCTATTTCATAATAGGGAGGGATTTTTTGGTTTGCAAGCAGCAAAATCTACTATTGCTAAATGGTCTCCAGATATATATATTTTTGCAAAGTATCTGTACATGCATAACAATTTAATATTTTATGACAATAATCATTTTTATTGAATAGGGAAGAGAAAATTGAGTAACATTGAAGATGATAAAGATATGACATTCATAGATACAATTGAAGAAGAAGATTCCCTTGAAGAGCCATTTAGTGATGGGACATAATTTAATTTAATATGTTCTTTCTTATTTATACTTTGGGAGTTTTGATAGACTTATATTTTATGGTTATGTACTTTGGGACATGATTTTATTGCATCTATTTTCTTACTTTCCATTAATTTCACTTGTCATTTAGATATTTTTATTGTATGATAGAATCTTACTATTATTTACCTGCTAAAACCCTTAAATTCTCATTAACACAATTCTTCGTCCGTGAGGCTTACGCCTCACGCCGCCTCGAGGCTTACGCCTCGTCTCACGAACGAAAAACTCCTCGAAGCTGATTTACACAATTTTAAACCTTGGCTGTCATTTCTAGACATGTATACTTATATTTGATTGAATTAAAGGGAACAAACATTAAAGTTAATCATTTTGTTAGTTGTGTTTGAGTCTGCAGAGGTATGTAGATTGTTTGTTTAGGATTTCTTAGTGAACATGTAATGGTATTTATGATATAAGTGAAACTTTGTAGATGCTTACGTTTAGTTAGAAAATGTGTTGTGCTGTGGATGAGGAAAAAAAATTATATATATATATATATATATATATAGGGAAATGATTAAGAGTTTTAAATGTTGAATGTTAAGAATTTTCTAAGTTACACCCATCGTAATTGGTAAGGTATATCATGGGGTGCGACACAACTCTTTTTTTTTTTTTGCATCTCTTCTTCATCTGTACCATGCACCATAATTTGACATTCTGATACCAACTTGATTCGTAGGCCAACCTTCTTTTAGTTGTCTTTTTGCAAATAGTTTTTTTGTTCTTTATTTTTGAAATATAGCTATCAGGGTACCACAACAAGAAGCAATCCATGCAGCTGCAACAAACAGAACAAGCAAGGGGGTTGCAATCAGCTACAATGCCGTGGTCTACAGAAGCTGGAGGGGAATCATCAACATGCTTGAATTAAAAATGGCAAGGGGGTAAAAATCTGCTTCAATAACCAATTACTGGAGGCTTCCTTCCGTAGTTGCTATAGTGCAGAAGTGAGGGCTGTCAAGAGAAGGAAAGGAACTTGGGAAGAATTTTATATCTTTCATTGATTTTTAATTTTTAATTTCAATCCTTTAAATAGGCAATTATAATAGGATAAAATATAATCTTTTCCTAAACAAACTCCAAAAAAAGAAAAAAATTATACTTATAATAAAGATAAGGTTGAAATAAGTGATAGTTCATGTAGTAATTATCTAAACTGAATCTAAAGTTTAAATATAAATTTATCCAAAGAAGTATAAAATTTTAATTTCATTGTTATCCTATTGTAATTTGAAATTTGATCCAACAATTCAATTTTTGGACCCTTAATATGCCTTAATAAGATGTCCAATCGACCATCTGAGCAAGCCTATAGACTCCTAATAACATTTTCTTTGAACTCAGTGGCATAACATTTTCTTTGGTGACTGATTCCAATTAATCTTTGGTTATAGTGTTATACTGAATCTTGATTCTTGTCTTAGAAGTATTATAATTTTGTCATGTTTAACACCAAATGCTGAAATCTTCAATCTTGTTTTTCTAGGTGGTTCAGGATATAACAGTGCATCTGCACCGAGCTACCAATCAGATGGAGATTTCACAAACACAACAGTAAGCACAAATTCTTCCATACGGCATTATAAACATTCTATTTCCAATTATATAGTTTTGGCTAATCTGTTCGGTTTTTTAGGTATTTGTGGGAGGACTTGACCCAAATGTTAGTGAAGATGAGCTTAAGCAGATCTTTTCTAAGCATGGCGATGTTGCCTCTGTGAAGGTTCCGGCTGGGAAGCAATGTGGCTTTGTACAATTTGTCCAAAGGTAACTTCAATTTTTCTCTACAATCATGTAAGACTTAAAGCTGATCAGAGATCAGATTTTGTTGTCATGCATCACCAGATTTGAATCATGCTTCTCACAACATAATTATTATGGCAGAAGCAATGCTGAATCTGCTTTGCAAGCGCTGAATGGAACACTCATAGGGAAGCAAACAGCACGGCTTTCATGGGGTCGCAATCCAGCTAATAAGCAGGTAGGGGATCTTTGGATTCTCATTCTCTCAACATCAAGTGATGATCTAATGCATAAACCAAGTCATTAGATCTATACTTTGTTCATCTGACATTTCTTTTCTTTTGTAATACATATTCTCCAAGTCTTGTTATTCTAGAGATTTGATGTTGCTTTTTGTGAAATTAAAATCTGCAGCTCCGCCTTACCTTACTATGATTCTGCCCTCTGGACCGCAGCTAGCCCTTGGACTTCAGCCTTAGGCTTCGTGTGGGATGGCTTTCTTACTGCTTCTTAAAGCAGCTTTCTAGTTCAAAATTTTTAAGCTGCTTTAGGGAGCAATAAGAAAGCTGTCCCAAACGAAGCCTTAGTCTCTCTCTGGACGGGGCTTCCTGCCAGCTCTCCTCCTTGTTGTTACACAACCGCTGGCTGATGCCAGCAATTCCTTCTGAACCACTGTAGCAATCAGCTCTCCACCTTATTCTGTCATGCCACCTCATTGATCCCTGGGATTATTGTTACCCCCTTGCTAACCTATTGCCTATCCTAATTATGTTTTATTTTGTTTCATTCTCTAAGTGTGGTATATTTCATTCTAGAGGTTCTCCTAGACTTATCTAAATTCAGCACATATGATGGAATGAAAAACTCAAATCAATTTTCCAATTCTTGTTATGGTATCAAAGTCTTAGGCTTTTTCTTTGCATATTTATAAGCTGTAGCTTTCATCACCTGCATTGCCTAGACCTTGCAAGGCTTCATTGGTATAGGTTTCTTTTTTTTTTTTTTTCTTTTCCATATAATATGCTCACTTACTATGATGCACGGACACGGACACGGGACACAGCAATTTTTAAAAATATAGGACACGGGTGCTGCGTGGACACGACATAATAATTTTTTAATATAATATATAAAAATTAAGGTGACATTATAGTAAAAATGTCAAGCAATAATAAATCAATTTCATGATAAGTTGATACTTGTTTAGCTTATAACATAAAGATGTTTAATACAAAATGTCTAATACAACCACAAAAATATAAGCAAAAAATCATTTAGTACAACATGAAAGTCCAACTACTCAATATAGGGAATGATAGAAATAGATTCAGATGTTGGTCTTTGGCCTTCAATATCATCATCATTTAATATCATTGCTTCCAACTCTGATTCATCTAGAGAAAGATTTGCAACCTCCAATAATCCCATATCATCAAGGCACTCGAACTCATCTCCAGCAAGATCCCACATCTTGTTATCACCTGTTATATAAAGTTGGGTTTTCCTTGATAGAAGACGAAGATTTGTATGCACATAAACTAAATCTTCAGCACGTTGTGGAGTTATTTTATTCCTCTTCATTGATTGAATAAATGAGTATGTGCTCCAATTTCTCTCACAACATGAAGAGGATGATACTTGACCAAGAAGTTTTATTGCTATTATTTGAA
>NW_021319918.1:161770-254362 GCF_001605985.2 Dendrobium catenatum
TACCTAGCAGTACCGAGCATGTACCTACCAGTACCGAGCATGTACCTACCAGTACCGAGCATGTACCTACCAGTACCGACCATGTACCTACCAGTACCGAGCATGTACTGAGCAGTACCGAGCATGTACTGAGCAGTACCGAGCATGTACTGAGCAGTACCGAGCATGTACTGAGCAGTACCGAGCATGTACTTAGCGATACCGAGCGGTACCGAGCATGTACATTAGGTTTTTCAATAATGAAGAGAAGAAATGGCGAAATTCACTTACAGTTCTTAGCTCTCTTGCGCGCAGAAGGTGTTCTGTTTGACCTTGATTGCGAACTTTGCCTTGAATGACAGCAGAAATAACGCAAGAACGAAGGAATGAGAAAGACGAGCTCTGCTTGGCCTAGCAGAAATGACGAAGGAACGGGAGGCGAAGTCAGCGGGCTTCGTTTGGCATCGACTGAGAGCTCTCCTGGTCCGCCCTAGAAAATTTTTTTCGTGGATCGGAAAAATAGGGCTTCTTGTTCGCGAAATGGCTAAATAGAACGAACGATTTTATCATATAATAACCGGACACGCGTGTCAAACACACGTGTCCGATTTAAATTTTAATGTTTTAAATTCCGACACTCCAATGCCGTGTCAGACACGTGTCCATGCCGTGTCCGACGCGTGTCCGTGTCCGACACGTGTCCGACACTGCATACTTTCTTTAAGAGGCGTGTCGGTGCATCATAGCTCACTTATAGCCTTCATTGCAACAACCTTATTTTTATCATTCTTTCACTTTGGAATCAATTATTACCACATTTTTCCTTCCCATGGATCACAAAAATACCCAGGTTCTCTTGGCCCTTAGTTCATTCGGAAACTAGACTAACAACCCAAATTTGATGAGGGAGTTACAAAACATGCATTTAACATTTTATTTGAATGAAAAGAATTACCTCAAGTGGTCATAAATGATTTGCATTTTCTTGGAGTGAAAAAATGAATTTGAGCCATTCATTTAGTACTGAATCTTAACAAATTGTAATACCTCAAAAAAAAAAAAAGAAGTAAAAGTTCAATATTTTTTTCTTAATTAGATTATGACGAAATAATAAATTCTATGAAAATTTCCGACAAGTTTTTTCCTTAATATATTAAGATTAAAGTTTAATTTTCATTTTACAGCAATTTAATTATTAACAGTAATTTACCATTTAATAATATATGTTATTTACTAAATCTTTTCATAGTAATTTAAAATAATTATAAATAAACTTATTGGGAATTTTCATAGAATTTATTATTTCTTCATAATCTAATTAAGAAAATAAATATTAAACTTTTACCTGAAATTTTTTTTGAGGTATTACAATTCTTCCCTTCTTATTCGAATTTCATTTCCGAAATCGAACTTTTCATACTTTCTCAAATAAGTTAGGAAACTTTTGTCTTATCTCTGCTTGTTTTTTTATTGTAGCCTATTTTACTAATCGGTGCTTTCATTTTATTTTTACATAATGAATCATTCAGCTTCTCAATTTACGAACATCCCTTTCTAATATCTTTTCAGGTTCCTCAACATATGTCAAATCATTCTGAAGTTCAATTTCATTTTGTGGAATTCTTTGATATTCGTATATAACCCACTTTCTGAGCATTGACACATGAAAAATATTATGCACATTAGACATATCTGCAGGTAGTGCTGACTTGTAAGCAACATTTCCCACTATTTCAATTATCTCAAATGGACCAATGTATTTAGGATTGAGTTTTCCACCTTGGCCAAATCTAGAAACACTCTTCATTTGTCTAACTTTCAAGAATACAAAATCTCTCACATCAAACTATATCATTTTATGCTTGGGGTCATAGTATTTTTGTTGACGGTCTTGTGCTGTTTTTAATCTGTCTCTAATTAATTTGACATTTTCAATGTTTTGATCAATTAACTATGGACCCAATAATTGTCTCTCTCCAATTTCAACTCAACTCAACAGAGTTCTGCATTTTCTGACATACAAAACTTCATATGGAGTCATCTTGATACTTGATTGTCAGCTATTATTATAAGTGAATTCTATTAACATAATATGTTCTTCCCAGCTACCTCTAAAATCCAACATACATAATCCTAACGAATCTTCGAGTACCTGAATCAATCTTTTTGATTGACCATCTATCTGTGGATGAAATGAAGTACTCAACTTTAATTTTGTGTCCAAACTTTCATGTATACTCTTCCATAATTTGGATGTAAAATGTCTATCTTTATCCGATACAATAGCCTTAAGAATTCTATGCAATCTAATGTTTCCTTCAAAAATAACTAAGTCAATTTCTCAACTGAATCAGTCTAACGAATAGGTAGAAAATATTCTTACTTTGTTAGTCTATCAATCACAACCCATATATAGTCATATCTTTGCCTTAATCTGGGAAATCCTGTAACAAAATCCATGACTATTTCCTCCCACTTCTATTCTGAAATTGGTTAAGATTGTAACATGCCACTAGGTTTCTGATGCTCAGCTTTAACAACTTGACACTTTTCACATTTAGCCACATATTATGCCACATCTCTTTTCATTCTAGGCCACCAACATAAGATCTTTAAATCTTTGTATATCTTCGTGCTTCATGGACGGATTGAATACCAAAGTTGTGAGCTTCAAATAAAATCTCCTGAATTAACTTTGATTCCTTCGGCATCCACAAACGTTGATTGCTGCTGATTCTTCCTTGATCTACACTGACATTACTTTCTTTTGCCTGATTGCCATTATTACTCCATAAGCTTCTTATATTCGGCACTAGTCTTCTGAACTGCACTGATTCTTTCCTCTTAAGGATAAACCATCATCTAATTTAAACTAACTGAATCCTGATTATTCTGTATTATGACCTTTACTTGTAATGCTTCCATATCTTTAATTAATCCTTCCTCTGAAGTCAACATTAAATTTACTTGCTCTCTAGACTTTTTGCTTAATGCGTCTGCCACAACATTAGCTTTTCCTGGGCAATACTAAATGTCCAGATCATAGTCTTTGATCAATTATAGACATCTTTTGTCTCAAATTTAATTCTTTCTGAGTGAAAATGTACTTTAAATTTTTATGATTCGTTAATATTTCACATCTTACTTCATACAAATAGTGTATCTAAATTTTTAATGCAAACACCACTGCAGCTAATTCTAAATCATGAATTGGATAATTCTTTTTATGAGGTTTCAAATATGAAAGCATAGGGTGATACATAACTCAACCCTTTCAAAGAAGCATTATTGAATAATTGAAATCCTTCCGTTCCATTCTTTTAATAGTGAAATTATTTTGTGACTCCTCACCTTATGGATATAGGACATTTTTTACTGAACTACATATTCTTTTAATAGTGAAATTATTTTGTGACTCATCACCTTATGGATATAGGACATTTTTTACTGAACTACATAAATCTTGTTGCTCTTGTTTCTGCTTATTTCTAATTCTATTGTTTCTATTTTATATTGAGTATGTGATGCTAGTTTAGTTATTCTAGATTAATTTGATTTCTCTTTTTTGGCGCTCAAGTGATTTGGGCACTTCCATTGCAATATTTTTTTATTTACTTAGAATATGAATTTATTTAGTTAAATACCATAACTTTCTTCTGCAATTTCTTTTTTTTTTTCAGTTGAGAGTGGATTCTATGAACCGGCGGAGCGGTGGGTACTATGGCGCACAAATCTATGGGGGATATGGCTATGCTGTGCCGTTTCAGCATCCTGGCATGTACGCTGCTGCTTATGGTCCTTACTCCACTTATGGTTTCCAGCAACAGGTCAGTTAGTGGCTTTATCTAAGCTGGCTTCCAGGTTATAGTGAGTAATGGAAAATAGATGCAGTGTAAAATACACCTACAAACCAGTACTATCTTTAGTTAATTCCTCAATTTCTGAGGATATTTCTCACATTCTTTGAAAATTTTGACTGATTGTTGGTAGAAAAAAACTAGATTATTTGTACTGTACTGCAATTATGTGCTTGAATTGTTATCCATTCTTTCATAGAATACTTTGTTATCTTGTTATTAGAATTGGTAATTTGCTATTTTGAATGCTGATTTGTGAATCCTTAATGGAGTTCAAGAGTCCTCATTTGACAACAATTATTACCTTTGGATTTCGAAAAATTATTCTGTGCCGACACCAAACGTCGTCCGGAGCCCAATGAAAATGCGCCACGTCAACCCCGCTCGGTATCGGGCTCGGTACCGGATGACGTGGTTGCACCTGATTCGCCTCTGGACGATAAGTTATGTCCGGAATCTGCACATAGTAATTTCTCTTTGATTAGTTTTATGTGTGGATGATGAAAGTATATAGTTATTATGCATTCGTTGTTTATTTTATGTTTTTAGTACACAATCAGTACATGCTAACTACTATAAAAAAAATATTATGGTAAAGAGAGAATACATAATTATAGAAAAAAAATATTATGCCTAATAGTTTCTCCTATTTGAGAGGATTATAAGAAAGATTTCTACAGGGGTTTGAATCTTCTCTGGTTATAATTTTAGTTAATTTCATCTTAGTATCCGTGTAATTGCAACTTTAAATGGTTAGGATTGAGCCATAAAATTCAAATTGTATTGTACAGTTAATTACTGTTGTAACTATAGAAGATGTGAAACTGATATGAGACACATTCATGGCTTTACTATTTTTTGCAATGAAGCTATTAGGAGTTCTAATCAAAGTATTCTTAAAACAAACATCCTAAGATTGAATAAAAATAGGAGATTACTGCGACTAATTTAGATAATTTTATTATGAATTTTTATAATAATTTTTTAGTATATATATATATATATTGAATTCAGCAAAAAATAAAAATACAAGGTTTTGTTTGAGATAGTTTTGTTAATGCTTTAAAAAAAATTTTAGTTTATTTTTTTTATTAAAAAAGTAATTTAAAAAAGAAGTAAGAAAGTTGTCTTATAATTTTTTATCAAAAATTTTTATCTGTTCATTTTATTGTATGGTTGTATGTAAAAATGTGGCATTTAGTGTATTTTTTAATGTGTAACAAGGAGGGGGGGTTTTAGCATATTCATTCTATATATCCTTTTATTTCTATGCTTAATTTAAATTCAAATAATATATTACATTCCTATATTTATTTAATATCAAATGTGTCACTCATATTTCTCATGTAATTCATATATTTGATATTAAATGAACTATTGTGTGGTATAGTATGTAATATTATATTTAGTTGTCGATTTAAATAGAGTGGTATATGATGATTGTAATTGTAAATCTTCTAATAAAAAAATTAAAATTATATATATTATATATTAATGTACCATATAAATATCTAATATCAACGTATGATAGCTCATCAAAATTTTAAATATTATAATTGTAATGATTATTGCTCTTATATATAAAATATGCCAATGAACAACCTCTTTGACAGGACTAATTCAAAGCAAAATCATTTTTGTTTGACCCATAGACACATTATTAAAAAATAGTGTGATTAGATATTCATGTTGAGTCTTTTTTATAATATTTGTCATTAAAATAAGATTTCTAATCATACTCTTAAGATTATAACAATAACTTTTCAAGGAGTATGATTATGATTTGCATGACTAAATATATTAATCATAATTTTTAATAGAAAAATAATTAAATAATTATCTTCATTTATAATAATTTGTTAACAAAATATTGATAAAAGTTTATAAACTATGTCTAAAACATGTGATTGATTAGTTTTTTTATATCATACTATCTCAAAAATAATCATAAAAATATTTCAATCCCAAATTATTAGAATAACAGTGAGTAAACATTACCTAAGATTGGATTAATTATTATGTGCAGACACCGAACGTCGAATGCCGTCCGAAGACCAACCAGAATGCGTCACGTCATCCCTTCGCTTGGTACCGCGGCTCGGTATTGCTGACGTGGCTGCACCTGATTCGTCCAGCCTCCACACAGAATAATTTATCCTAAGATTAATGAAAAGGTGCTAGTGCTTGGATCTATGAATAAAAATGGGGACCAAAGAGCCCTTTTGTTTCTTTTATAAAGACATGGGAGTAGCTACTAACCACTCCACTGCTCATCAATCCTATTCCTTATTTGCTTACAGAGACCTTTTGTATTAATGAGATCCAAAGCTCAATATATGCAAGTCTCTTGCCCACCAACCCTAATTTATAAGGGCACTCTTTTTCTCCTTTGTTATCTTCATAGAAAAAGGCTGAGCTTCCATGAATGGACCACACATCCTTTTTGTTGAATATTTTTAAGCATGTGGGACAGTTCAATTGCTGGATTGAAGCAATTGGTACAATCTTGATTGCAATCCAATTCTCTCTCCTTTCATCAATGCATGATTTTAGGTTTTGCAGCTTTAATAAATCATATATAAGTAGATAAATATTTTTTTTATCAACAATAAAAAAAAGGGTTTATTAAAAAAGTTAAACAAATATTCTAATTTTCTTAGAACTAACTTTTGTTAAAAGAAATTTTGAAATTATTAGCATATAACATTTTTCTTAAATATGTTCATTTTAGATATGAAATAAAATAAATTCGAGTTATTTTATTAAATTTCGTAGCATTTGTAATATTTTTTTAAAAATTTTTCTAATTTTTATCAATTAAAATATTACACAAGTTGTTTGCATTAATGTAAGGCAGTTTCTAAGGCTCTGTTGGACATTGATGTCTACTGCTTTGGTGCTAAGCTTATATGATTAAAATTATTATCTGAACTATTGTGAGAGTTGTATTTGTTTGGCTGAAAATTATTGTGATGTTGATATGAGTTGATAGAGTGACTCAAATGAATAATATGAATTTCATATAATTATGATATAATATCATAATCATAAAATAAATTAAGAATTAATAATTTAAGATAGAAAAACCAAAATCCATCATGAATAAAATTTTTCTAATTTTTCTCTGAATTTTGTGTAGGATAGCAACCCTTTGTCTTAATTCTTGATCTTTTCATTGACATATTACACTGTCTAAGTACATGATTATTGCCTGATTGGCACGAGAAATTATTCTTTGTAGAGTTCGGACAGAAAGAACCGTTCGAATATGTGAGTGTATACAGTGTGTATCAATTTTTTGTACATATTGTTTGTACACAGTGTATACACTCACAGTCCGAATGATTCTTCCCGTCCGAACTCCACACGGAATAGTGGCTGCAATTGATTTCAATGCCTACAATAAGATCAGTAATTGATATTGAATTTTCTTATTTAGCATTAGTTGTTTTGCTGCAATAACTAATTTTGCTGTATTCATGTCGACAGTATTTTGGGAAGAAAATTATTTTCTGGATCATCCATTCATAGCAAATAATTTGCATTCTGTATTCAGATAAGAACTGCCACTCCCTTCACTTCTGACATCCAAACTAATAGCAGTATGAACTTATAGATTTTACAATGAATATTTAAGACTCATTAATGACTCTCTAAGGCACAAACGGGGAAAAGTATCTTTACACAAAGAAAGTCCAATACTGTTTTGTACGACAAAAAATGTCTTTTGTGTGTTTTATTTCCTTCAGCTTATTTGCCCTCAGTGATTTTAATTACACCACAAATTAAGGCTTCGTTTGGGATGACTTTCTTACTGCTTTTTAAAGCAGCTTTTTAATAGAAAAATTAATTTTTCTACTAAAAAGCTGCTTTAAGAAGCATTAAGAAAGTCATCCCAAACGAAGCCTAAGTCTCGGCAAAAGAGCGGCAGCATACAAACAACAAAGTACTAATCTGCATGAAACACAGCTGCAAAATTTACGAGACAAATCAATTGAACTCTTTATAGATCTCAACTGGCATTTCTTTCTTAAGGATTTGCACAAAAATGGGACAGCCCTGAACATTTTTGAACCATTTTGGGCTTATAACAAACTGAAAAAAACAGATCTAAGGGACAATGAGATACCTGAATCTAAACTCATATGGAAGTACTTGAACTGCCTGTGGAATTACAAATCTACTCATTCCTAGGCATTCAATTGCAACATTTCTAAGTTCAGTTGGCAACTGGATACATATCCAGTCCATTAGTGACTCTATGTCCTTGGCAAAATCTAGCAGATACCAATCCAATAGTTTTGGTATAGCCAATCTGTTTGGCTTCGCTATGCCAATTGCTGCTTGCAGGTAATCCTGTTTTGCTTCTTCTAGCTGCTGTTGTACATGAGATGCAGTGTAAACTCTCACCTATAATTAAAACAAGTATGTGCTGCGTTATACTCTAGCTTTTTAGAACATAAGAAGCACCTTAATGGTATCTTTGTGTACAACCTGCTTCTAATCCTTTCACAAGGCATGCAATCTATTGGAGTATATTTGAGGAAATAGTGTAAGAAGAATTTAAATTCATTAAACTTACCGTTGGGGACGACCAACTTCCACAAGAAAGCGCGAATGTGACCAATGGTTCAGGCCAATCTAATCTGAACATGGTCCTTGTTGTTTTCTCATCACTTCTTAATCCCTCTAATGTGATCTGTTAAAGGATGCAAATATGGTCATTTGGTCTTAACAGTGGAAAGGTTAAGACCAGTAGTAAAATTAATGGAATTATGCTCACATGTTTTGAGTAATAAGGCAATCTAAGTATGAAGTGTTCAATGTTCATTGCACTAAGCAAGTGTCCACCCACATTTACCATTGCCTGAATAGCATAAGAAATAAATAGATTAAATGATTTTTCTTTTCTTAGAAGTTCAAGGAAATGAAGACTGAGCAGTAATATACCTTAAGCATTTGCTCCACAACCATCTGTGGAGTGGTAGGAATACCATTCTCTAGAAAAGCCTTGCAAATTATAAGAATTTTATAAATGATATTGATAGTTTAGTATTTACCAAACTTTAAAAATGACAAGAAAAAAAAAAGAGTAAGAAAGCAAATATATATAATCATTCAAATCATACTGAATTGAATCAGGCAGCAAGTTTAGCTTACATTCATCATACATGAATTATATATATTAATCCAGAAAGCAAGCTTCTGTTGATGAGTAAGCTCAGATACATCCACAGATGAAAGCTTCTTCAATAATAATCTAATTCGGAATTAAATGAAAATTAGCTCAGCTAGCAATGAATGAGTTGCTCAAAGAAAGTATTCAAGTATAAACACATTCAGCTCACAAAACTTACTTAAGTCTTTGAGTGAGAAATAATGAATTTGTGATAAGATTTGGATCAAGAGAGCTTGCTTCTAATGCATGGAGATGCTGGTATGGTCCTAAGTCCCTTCTTCCGAATTCTGAACAAATACCATAAGGATCGAGAAATTCTTCAATCTCCAAACCGTCGGAAGAGCCTGATATAGATGGAGAAAACTCGCTCTCCACCACCATTCTGTTCTTTGGTAAGCTAATCCTTGAGAAAATACTCAAGAGGCACTTCAAGATTTCCTCTGACAATTTGTTTGGACCACTAGTTTCTTTACATGCCATTTTATCAGAAGCCTTCTGAAAGCTAGCAATTTTTATGTCCTTGTCAGCTACTTGATTTTTTGGCTGGAAAAAAGATTGAAGTAACAATTAGTTTGCCAATTAGATGTTTACACGAATTCATCTTACCAAGAAGAGACTCATGGGCACACTTCACCTTAGAATCTAACATGCTTAGGCTTTGAACCTTCTTTAGTGGTGATTGATTGCAAGTCTTGGCAGAATTTGCATTCAACTGGTTCTCTTTACCTCTAGGTTCTTCAGCCAAAGAAGAATTGGGTTTCTTTGGAAGCCGATTCCCTTTGATAACACAATTGGAAGGAAACGGCTGGTTTCCATCCAAAGACCACCGCTTCGAGGGCGATGTGCTGCTGATAGAAGAAGCATTGTTACCGGTCGATCGAGATTGAACTTTGTGTAGCTCGGGGTTCTTTGCATTCTGTGAGAACTGATCATGGCATGAATCCAATCCGTTTTCACTACTTCTCTTGGATGAAGAGATGTAGATGGCTTCTTGGTAGAGACCTTGTCGAAAATTCACCACCTGTTCTTCGAGCCTAACCACCTCCTCCTCCAACACAGCTACTTCAGCAAGAAGCTCTAGTGTCTTGAGATACAAAGGAAATTATACCAAATCGGATTTCTTTCACATTGAGACAGAGAAGAAAAAAAAAAAGAATCGAGTAAAATGTACTTACATATGAAGGCAGATAAGGAGGGAGCCGTGGGAGAGCACCCAAGGGTCTGGTAAAAGCTCTCTTTAATGCTCTGTGAACATTCTCTTCGCATCTAAGCTTCTTTCTCAGCTTATCAACCTGCAAGTTATGAAAATTTTAAAAAGAAGGGAAGAACAATGACAGCGAGACAAATCAAATCAAATCAAATTAAAGAAGAATTACATCTTGTTGCAAAGCAATCTTTCTCTCTCTCCTTGAGAGGCATTTTGATGTTTCCTTTAATTTGCTCCCCTCAGCCGCCTCATTCTTCTTCTCATTCTCCATCTCCTTCACCAAGAAAGATTCATAGAGAAATTAAACATGATTTAATAAAGATCAATTACTAGCCGAAAAGGAAAAAGCAGTGTTTAAAATACCCCAATCGGATTCCTATCCGAATTGCTCTCATTCTCCAACGGAGAAGAGATGGCAAGTGAAATCAAAGAACCCATTCCAAATTTAGATCAGAGACCGACCAACTAACCAATCAGAACCTTCAGGTAAAGATAGTATTGATGGAAAATAAAAAGAAACCTATTAAGAAACCAAAGAAAAGGCGCCTTGCAAGATAAACCCTATGCATTCCCAATGCCCAAACCAATCGATTTCTTCCAAGACGTCAAACGAAAAACAATCAGTAATCAAACGACTGCACCTACTTTTCAACATCGAGTCAATCGCCACAAACCCCTCAATTCCCACTTCGAAAACCCACAAATACATCACGAATTTCCACAAAGGAGCCAACTTTACGCACGCAGGAGCATCAAAATCCAGATAAAAGCAACTTCATAATGTGTTTTGTACAAAGAAGTTTACTTTATCGTGCTTCGGGGTAGCTTTCATGGCCTGCACTGCTGTCCTCATTCTAGTGTTCATCTCCTCCCCTTCTTCCTTACACCGAGTCCTTCCCCTGTAACCCGCTTTATTTCTTAAAAGCATACACAGCTCTTCTTCTCTCTGAAAACGAAGTGAAAAAGGTAAATAGCCATTACAGTAATATAAATACAAGACGCTGAAGACGAGCAGCCATTGAAATAAAGCCAATATAGAGCTACGGAAATCGAAACCTGGAGAAAAACCTTAGTTTCTTTCTTGGGGCGGGAAAATTGAATGAGAGAGAGAGAGAGAGAGATTCTTCAGCTTCTAATGCTGCTCTACTTCCCAGGACCTGGGGTTATTTATCCCTTACTCTCTGCGCTAGTTTCCGGGCCGGCCGGGCTCAACCCACCGTCTTTGGGCTCACCGAGAAGCAGCGGACCGGTGTCCAGCTGGCGCAAATTCGCCAACGCCACGTTGCCACCTCAGGAGAAGAGTTGCAGTTCCGCACGCGCCGGTGCCACGCAGGGCATCATGAGTTAACGTGCGCCTTTTCTTTTCAGCCTCCTGCTTGTGCCTTTTTTAATCTTTCCGTAGTATGTTGTCATGACGGAAATGCCCTCGCGTGGGATTGTCAGTCGGTTCAAGGACTGGCCGGTTTTTGTTGAACCGGTTCGGTGGCTTAATTTGAAAATTAAGAACTACTTCTATCATAATAACTATCAGTAGATTCATCACCATATGAAGTAATACATTATAAACCCTAACTTCTTCTTTTTTTTTAATTAAGAAGTAAAATATTATTAATTACAAAAATTAATAAAAAATATATCAAAATATTATATATATATTTTTTAATTCTTTTTTAGTCTCTTGATTAAAAGCATTAACATTTATTAAAAACAAAATGAGTGCGCAAATAGTTAAAAATATATAGCTTAGCACTCTCCGTACAAATGCATAGTTGAAAATTAATAGTGATTGAGAAAGTTTTATATGTTAATTTTATACAAATATCAAACGTACATATGGATAAAAAAGAAGAATATAAAAGACATTAGAATTTTTACGTAAAAAATCATGAATAAAAAAAAATTATGTGGCTTGATTTAGTTGAATTAATATATTATATACTTGCAATTATAGAAGTCCACTCATTATTACCAATAGAGGTGTCAATTTCGGGTCACGGGCCGGGTTTGGGTCGAATCCGAAACAGATCCGGTACTATTCGGGTCAACCCGAACCCGAACCGTTTTTGAAAACGGACCAGTTTTTTCCTGACATGAACCCATCCCGCTTCGGGTTCGGGTCAACCCGACATGACCCGAATGACCCGTTTCCAACAAAAAATTGCTAGTTTTCCAGTAAAAAACGGGCCTATCTCCTCTTTTTCCGGTTAGAAACGGGTCAAAATCGGGTTGCCTGGTCAAAATCGGGATTTCGGGTCAAAATCGAGTCAATTTCGGGTCAAAGGGTTAACCCGAACCCGACCCGATTTTTGAAACGGGTCGAAATGTTGAACCCAAACCCAACCCGTTTCAGGTTTGGATTGACCCTAACCAGAAATTTTCGGATCGGATTCGTGTTGGATTTTCGGGTCGTGTCAAATATTGACACCCCTAATTACCAATAGAGAAGATATGATTAAAAAGTTAGACGAACTTATTTGGTCTCTTGTAGTTGCATTAGATCTTCTTAGAGAAGTAGCGGAGGGATGACAACGATAATTGTATGATGTTGGTAGGGCAACAATGGTTGGATATTGGTGCTTGGATAATAATGATAGGTGACAGTGGTCGGGTGTTATCATTCAGATGATCGTGATCATATTATGGTTAATAAATTACGTTGGTTGTTGAACGATTTGGTTAAATTGCGATGAGAAGTATTAATATCTCAAGTTCGATACAATGACTAGATATATTGTGTTTCACTTTTTGATTAATAAATTAAATTATATTTTTTAATGACTAAATAATGCATTTTAAATAATTACAATATACTAATTTAAATTAAAATAGTAGGATTAAAAATATATATAATACAATAGAAAATTAAAACTAATTAATTAAATATTCGAAATACATGATTTAATAGAAATAAAGTAGTTATAATTTTCAATTTGAATCTAAATTAAAAAAAAAAAACAAAATTGATGTGATTGCTGAATATTAATTCATAATCGGACGTTGAGGATACAGACGCCGCGAACATCGAACCGGACCGGGACAATGTGCGTAGGGGCAATATCGTAAAAGCAGCATGCGACAACGATCAACTACCACGTGGTACTGGGCAAAGCGGAAAAGCCGAAAGCGCCACCTCTGACCGGGGCAAATCGGGAACATCACCGGCAGCTAACCAGAGGGGCATAACGGGAATAAAAGTAAATTTGGCGTTTGCAGGCTACAGGCTGCCTGTACCGTTATTAGATATTTAATTTTTAATGCTGCTTTTATCAGTTTATTATTGTTTGCTGGCTAAGTGGCTACATGAAGGCTACAGGCTCGTTCAAGAGGAGCACATGTGCGGTGCCTCGTTTGGCATGTTATTTTTTTTAAAGGCTGTTTGGCATGTTGCCTTTTTTAGGAGAATTATAGGGTTTAGCTATGCGGACATCGGACGGTTCGGGAGATCAATCAGAACGGATCATGTCATCCAGTATACAATAGTATTGAGCACCGTTACCGAATAAAAAAATAGCTTGTTGCATTCTAATTGATCTCTGAATATCATCCGGTGTCCGCACAAAATAAATTTTCCTTTTTTAGACTTCCCAGCCATCATCAAATTTGCGACGAGATTTAGGCTTTGTTTGGGGGACTTTTTTATTATTTTTTACTGTAGTTTTTTAATATAAAATTTGATTAAGCTAAAAAAATTTGTACTAAAATGCTATTTCAGAAAACATTAAGAAAGCATTCCCAAATGAAGTCGTAATAATCTTAGTAGAATTATTAATTTAAATAATTGTTGATAAAATCATAATATAATATTCTTTATTTATTAATTTTGTTGGATTTAACATTGCCTAGAAAGATACCACAAATGAATATCAATGATTTTCAAGACTGTTGCTTCTTTTGGGACGACTTTCTTCCTGCTTGTTAATGTTATTATAGTGAAAATAATATAAGCTGTTATAGAAAGCAACTTATTAGTATACTTTTTTTTAAAGCAACAAAAAATTAGTGATTAATAGAAATTATGGTTAAGATTTGAAAAATAAAACAGTACGTACTAAAGCTATCGGAAATGTAGTCTAAGGCTTCGTTTGGGATGGCTTTCTTACTGCTTCTTAAAGCAGCTTTCTAATAGAAAAAATTAATTTTTGTACTAAAAAATTGCTTTAAGAAGCAGTAAGGCTTCGTTTGGGACGGCTTTTTTATTGCTTCTGAAAACGGAGTTTTAATACAAAAATTAAATAAATTGTACTACAACTCCGTTTTAAAAAGCAATAAAAAAGCCGTCCCAAACGAAGCCTAAGTCAACAAGTGCAGCTTTTATTTTGCTTCTTAAAGCATCTTTCTAGTATTAAAAAGAGAGAGAGAGAGAAAGCCATCCCAAATGAAGCAGTAAGTCAAATTAAAATTTTTGTATTAAAAGATGATAAGAAGCAATAAAAAAACCGTTCCAAACGAAGCCTTAATTGAATGAATCGGGGTGAGTTTAGTAAGTCAATTTTGAGAGCCGAGAAAACTGATTTTTGTAATATATCTCTATGATAATCTTTTCGTCTAAGTCAACTCAAATATTATGAATTTTTCTTTTTCAAAATTTTAATGTAAAAATTCGGATGTAAACTATATATTTTTTTGCTATATGTATTTACGTAAGAATTCTATCATAAATATTTTACTGCACAATAATATATATCTAAATAGAACATGTAATTACTAAGAAAAGTATTTTTAATAGATTGTCTTATAGGGAAAAATATGATCATCGTTTTTTTGATAAATTAATCTCAATTATATGCTATTCTTCAATAAAAGAAAGATTTTTATGTAAAAATAATGAGAGGATTTTTTTTTTAAAGATTATGAATATTAATAATAAGAAGATTATTAACATTAATATTAACAAGGATAAACTTTTTTAAATCAAATATCATTCTTTTTTATAATTTTCGATCACTTGAAATATTAATAAAAAAAAAATCTTTATATCATTAATAAATTTTGAAAATTTTCATCTCTTTTTTTAAGTGTTTATCATTAAACTTGAAAAATATATATATATTCATAGAAACAAATAATAAATAATTCAATAAAGATACTTTATTTCAATCTGACTCACAATTAAAAAATATTTCAATCTTACTGAAATTTAATAAAAAAAGTATTATTAAATTAAACATGATTTATTTCCTCTCTTCACTAAAGAATTTATTTTATATTTTATTTATATAGTACAATATATGATTATTTTTTCCTTGCATTGAGAAGAATATTTGAATAGAATCCCATACATACATTGCATAGACAAAGGCATATATAATTAATTCATGGAACAATTTATGAAGACATTAAATATTAATTAATGATAGCTTAAATTACTTAATAAAATATATAAAACAAAAGCTTTGATCCACTTTAGTTATGACTAATGACTTTCTATAAACTTTGTCGCCTTCCCTAAAAACAAATAATTAAGGTTATTTTATTATATTCATATTTAGTTTATTTAATATTGGATGGATAAATAGTAATTTAATATTTGCATATATCATAATAAAATCATTAAAAATTTATTGAAAGTAAAACATATAAATTAAATTATGAATAAAAATAATTAGATGTTAAATTTATAAATAAATAAGATTTGAATGCCACTTAACAACTTATACATGTTACACATCATTGTTTAGATTGGTTGGTGGGCGAGTACAGTTTAGGAACCCCCCAACCTATGCTCAATTCCTCTCATGCGGCAACGTCTCTTACGTGGGGCCCAATCAAGTGCGGGCTAGGAGATTTTTTGGGTGGATGGCTCTTCTAGGTCAATTGAAGATTAGTCACGTCGTCAAGCGTCCTTTCGGGGGTGGCAGCAGATGGTAGTAACGCCGCCAAGAGCCCTAGTAATGTAACGAGAGATATATTTTTCTCTGAAAAGGCGAAATGATTACGCATGAAATTGATTTTGAGGATCAAACTAAGCATATTCAAAAATTTAATGGAGATTTTAAAATAATTTTAGTCAAAGGCAAACTTAATAAATGATGAGATTAGAGTATAAGGCACATGAACCCAACATGTAAGATTCCACAAGATATGATTAATATAGATCTACCTTCTTTATATGGGATTAAAGTTAGCTAAATTAATTTCTTATTTAATACATAAATAAGAATGGATGTAATTCCAATTATATGCAACATGATTAAGATCACCAAACATCCAAATCTCTTTGGAATGTCCTTTAGTGAGACACCATTAATTAATGTTACATTTAATTATTAATTTTACAATATAATTTACTTATCTTTGTGATTTTTTATTTTTGCTTTAAATATTCATATTTCATAGAAATCTCTTCAAAATTTATTATTTTGCATTCGAAATTATTGTTAGTTGATTTTTCTTAAAAATAAAATATATAAGAAAAATAAATCATAAAAATGAAAATTTTATTTATTTGTAATAATGACATGATAACATTTAAATAAGTGAATAATATAATTTCTATTGTAAATTTTATTGGGTTTTATTTGTTTTTCATCAGTAAACTTTTTAATCATATTCATCAAGCAACAAAAGCGTCAACGATGGACCCCACTCAAAGGTTCCACGTGGAGGAAGTAGAATATAAAACATTGCTGTTTCCTATTGAATAGCAGACAGGAAATGAGATCTAATCCACAATGATAATAAACAAACTTGAGAGGAAAGCAAGGAGCCAATTAAGGAGTGAAATAGATAGTAAAAGGGAACCTTGTCGTTTAATCATGAGGGTGGTAGAATTTAATAAAGTGATCACCTCGAGAAGATGGTCTGAACTTAACTGGTAAAACTGTAGAGATAGGAAAGATTATTACGTGCAGATGTCGAACGTTGTTCATCATTTGTAAATCAATCAGAATGCACCACGTCAGTCGTACTGAGCCGGGTACCGAGTAATACCGAGTCGGGTACAGAGCAGGGGGTGACGTGTTGCATTTTGATTGGTCTTCAGACGACGTTCGACGTTTGCACAGAATAATTTCACGTAGAGATAGATGTTGTGAGGTTTTGTATTTGGCTCACAATATTTGAATTACTCTAGTTCTTGAAATAGCCTATTGATTCTATACTTATGAGATTTTTCGAGCAATAAAAAAGGTACACCCAAGTCTTCTAAAATATAACTAAAAGATATATGATATGACTGTTATGGATATGATGACATAATGATTATAATTTCAATAAATATACATGGACAATTATTTTATAGAAGTGGTTGGAGAGACTACCAGTCGAGTCGATAAAGTCATCGGCAAGTCTGATCTCTTGTGTGGCCCAGGTTGGGGTGACTGGCTGACTCTTTTGGCTTATGTGAGTTTCACCCAGGTTGCAGCGAGTGTGCTCCAAGTGAAGATAAGTGACTCTTGAGGTGCCTTGATCCATAAAAAAGTTCACCCAATTGCCTTAACTTGCATGGAATTGTATGTTGGGCAAATACATGTTTAGGAATGATGTAATAGGAGAACCATAGGTTAAAAAATAACAAACTTTATCATATTCAATGTTTGATTGTTATTTATTTTTTCTCTAAGAATTGCATTTAATATGCATCTATTAAACCATATTCAAACAATATTTATTTTTGAACTCAGGATTCTCCTTTCATGTTATAGCAAAGACATTCGGCATTAAATATAAATTAAAGAAAATATTTAATAAAGTCATAACAAAATAAAAAATAAAGATATATAAACTTCTTATTTTGAGATATTTAGGCTTCGTTTGGGACAGCTCTCTTACCGTTTTATTTTTCAAGTCGCAACCATAATTTCTTTTTAACCACTATTTTTTTTACTCTTTTTTAGAAAAAATGTTCACTTTAAAAAACTATTTTAACATAACATGCATTTTCACATTGTAGTAGAACATATTCATATATTTATTTATTTATTTATTATTTTTTTAGAACAAGCCCAAATTACATTCAATAAAAAGGTGATTACAACCCAGCCCAATAGAGAAAAACCTAAAAATACAAAGCTATAATAAGTAAATCAAGATAAACAACAACCGGTCTCAGGAAATGTCATGATCTTTCATACAACCGATCAATAGCCGGACAAGGACCATCTATTGGAGGCAATTACAAGCACAGACCAAACATCATCCCACATCCTAAATAAATGCTACCAATCAGAAGAAGAAAAAGGACCATCATGGTTGCCATCAAGCCAATGCCATCCAATGGATGGGCAGAAGGTCGCTTCATCATTGACCAGACTAAAAAATTAGAATTCACCATCGAAAAAGACAGTAGCCAACAGAACACAAAAAACGGAGAGAAGGCCCTAATAGCAAAACACATAGACCAACAACACCAATTACTTCTTTTTCGACTTCCATCTAGAACGTTTGACAACACCATGAAATAGGACTTTTTGAGCAGAACGACTTACATTCAAACTACAACCATCATGAGAGGAATTAGGTTGGGATATTTTAATCTAATTTTTAGTTACCTACACTTAATTATTTTTTAAACTTTTGATAGGCAAATTAATAAACGTCTAATCAACAAAAACTAGTGCTTGGAAAAGCAGTTAGAAAGTCGATGCATGGAATCTATCTTTGCCAAGAAAAAAGGACTGATTGAATTACGTATAATTCATGCTGTTCGGTCGTTATTCGGCACATTCTAAGCACAAATTATTTGATGTCTACAGCAAATTGAAAGATAGAATGGAAGACAGAAATCATAGAGCTATAATTATGAAGGGAATTTCATATAAACAAATTTAATGAATTTTATAAGTTAGTAGGAATGGAAGGCCACATTTTTATAAATTTTACATAAGATTAAACATAAAAAAAATTAAGTTAGAAGATTTAAGGAGATAAATAGGCAAACCAAAGATGAAAAAAAATGTGCAAAAAGATAGGTAAAATATAATTAGCACCTCTTATTGCTCTTATCAAGACTAAAAAGAGGAGGATTCATTTTGCTGATCTCAAATAATTAAGATACAACTAATGATGATATGAAGTTGAATGGTCCATTTGAGACAATTGTAACTTTTTATAAAGCTGGTTGTAAAGTTGTTGTGAAAGTTTTTTTTTTTGAAAGCTGCTGTAGAGAGTAGCTTTCTAACACAAAATTATTGAAAACAATGATGATTACGATCTAAAAAGTCAAATAATAATTTAAAAAAATTATCCCAAATAAAGCCGAAGTTCCCATGGGAGTGTGGTAGTGTAAAATTTGGAAAACTAGGAACATAATCATTATATTGAACAATTATAACTTTGCTTTGCTTTAATGGGTTGGGCCCAGAAAGGATGAACTGGGCTTCCCATGAACATTGAATATTAATCTTTTTAAACTCTTTAATGGGCTCGGGTTGTAAGTGAGCCGAGCCGGCTCGAACTCGACTCGTTAACAAGCTCACGAGCCGAGCTTATCGAGCTCGAGCCTACAATCGAGCTCGTATGATAAATGAGCTTGAGTTCAAGCTCAACCCGACTCGACTCGAAAGCTTATCAAGCTACTCAATATAATTATATATATTATATTTATAATATTATTTATATATATAATAATACACATCACATGCATTGGTGCTTCTCAAATGAGCTCGATCTCGAGCTAGAGCTTTTCAAACGAGCTTGAGCTTTCGAGTCGAGCTCGAACTTGATATTTCCTAAACGAGTCGATCTCGAGCCCACTAATCGAGCTCGATCTCGAGCTCAATAAGGATTAAACGAGCCAGGCTTGATAAGGCAAATACTCGACTTGACTTGACTCGTTCACACCCCTAGGCTAGACACACTTCTCTAAATTCAGTTGAATGTGTCATGGTAGACGCATTTGTGGAACAAAGCCACTTATATGCTTAAAGCCATTTATTCTCTCTATCAATTAAACCAGACTTCTTTAATGAAATTACGGTTTACCTCTAATTTGTGGTTGTCATACATAATCTTACTTCTTTTATTTATTTATTTAATTTCTGAAATTTGATGAGGGTAGTTGTTATAATATCTTCTTTTACTTGGTCAATTTTGTAAAATGAAAAATCTTTTGAAAATTTTGATTTTTTTGTAATTAATTTTGTTACTATCATCCTATGGTTGAAGGGTCTGAGGTTGGTGGTCTGGTCTATCTTCTTTTGGGATTTGCTCACTTAATCTGCTCCTCCAAAATTTGTCCTATTATTCAATATATTTGCCGAGTATTTATTATATATTTATTATGTATTTACTACATATTCATTGAGTATTAAATATACAATAAATACTCAACAAATACTTAATAAATATTCAATAAATATTCAGCATATTTACAAACCCTAAATTTAGAATATTTTATGTACGCACAAAATTACTTTTTTGTGCATTATAAAATGAACTTAAATATTACAACAATCTGACCAAATACTAATTTCAACTTTCCAGCGTCCAGTTTTTAACTACTACAAGCTGATATACTGCAATAATCTCAAACCCAACCTTTCAATCTTTCAGGACTTGACGTCCTTAAGCGACCCACCCTTCTCTAACTCTGCTACTAAATCTCTCAGGGAAGGTACTTTCATGGCTAAAGTCCTGAACAATCTGGAGTATCTTGCTCGAGTTCCGTCGGCCGTCCTCGCAAGGGCCAGCAAGCTCACTGCCTCTGGAAGCTGATCAAGAGTTTGTTTGATCTCCTCATAGCTCATATTAGAAAGAATGGAAGGCCTTGGTAGGACTCTAATGATCTCACCCTCTTTGGGTTCTTGAATTCGGGAATTGGCTTTGATGACCAGTTCGGAATTGGAGTTGGATCCACATTTTATGATGAATGGTGATGTTGAACCAGTATTGAACTGCAATACATTCCATTGGGTTACTTCTGTATCTGCGGTGGAGATGGAATCAATAAATGGTTGAAGTGATCTTGATTCATCACGGGGGTGCAAGTCTTCTGGTATGGACTGCAGAAAATCGTGAAGAAAAAAAAAATTACTGCAACATTTCAACTTGAGCATTTAGGGAAAACGCTAGCTCTAAGCAAATCCTTTAATTACTACAGAAATTTAATCATTTGCAGAGCTATATAATTCATGAAAATTTATCAGGAATAAGGCTAAATCTAATTCAATACAGAGAGAAAAAGAAATCATTGTTCACGATGAAGCGATCACGTTTCTTTGATCCATCTAAAGAGCCACTTAAAAACCCTATATTGCTTGTTTTCTGTCAGCTGAATTTTTTTTATTTTTTTTGGAACGGGATATCTACCCGCTGCCACCCCTAGCAGGCGCATGACGGCGTAACTAATCCCTCGGCGAACCTACCGGCACCCCACAGGTCAGTTGCATTTTTATTTTTACAATCAATCAACATTATACTCACTTGATTCTACCTTTCATAGACTTCTAGTTGATGTTGCTACAACTAGACTATCCAGTCTCTCTGTAGCAGGAGTCGAGATGGGAATTGGAAATTTTGTTCCCTTAATAAGGGAAATATAGATTGGCACCTCTTCATGTAATTTTTTAGGAAAAAGGAAGAATATGAATGTCTTTCTTTATGGTGTATTTTATTTTTTGCTTTATCATATAAGATTTTGTATAATTCCTTTGTCATTGATTTTTAATAAAACCTATTTGCTTAAAAGATATTGCATTCACCCTTGAATGAAATTCTATCTTATTTTGTGTAAATCACAAACACCACCATAAAACAACTGAGAAAATCTCCTTGTGGTCTTTAGTCCATAAGGAGGTTGTAATACTAATCTCACTGAATGAATCTAGATCATTACCAAAATAAAAAGCCAAAGAAGATGTTTACCAAAATTGTTTTTTGAAAAAATTAGCAAACTTATATATTTACTTCCACGAATCAAAAAAGATAAAGCAAATTGGATATTAAACCAAACAGGTAGGACCAAATCAGAAACTGCAACTTTAACAATATATATTAGTGCACAAAATAAAAAAGAAACGTGGAAAAATAAGTTACCAAGTTAGGCTGACAATTCAGACTATAGAAAATCGTTATCAGATATGCAACAAAAGTAGAAATAACTAAAAAAAGGTTCACTGGGAACCAGCATAAGGATACTGGAACCTGCATTCTTTTAAGCAGAGTAACTCGAGCATTAAAAGGAAATCAATACGGCAAACGATTTAATTAAATAAATAAATCTGCAAATAGTGAAATTGTTTTTTATAAGAGAATCAATTACCTCTATTTGTCTTCGAGCATCAGAAATTTGTTTCTTTGCACATGGGTGATCGATGTCAAGAAGTGATGGCATGCGCTCTGAAAGATCATCCAAAGATGCTATAAGCGCCTCCTTCTTGTTCTTGGTTAAACTGGCCGAGACTTGTTTCATTATCTCCTGCAATATAAACTATCATCTGTTTCTTTTAACATATTCCAAGGCATCAAGAAAGAACTAACTATGAAAAGTTAATATACCTTGACTTGTTTTAGAATTCCATCTAGGGCTATAAGAGATGCAAGGCGTGCATCTTCAGCTGCAGTAGAAGGATTACGGATAGGCGAACCACCTTCTTCTTTTGATATTAACGCTGTGTCATTCCTCATTTGTTGTAAAATCTGATAAAAACATTAATCATACTAAGTTTCTTAAATTCAAGAGTGATAGAAACAAGCCCTTTTCTAAATTTGATGGCACCACACCACACCACTCAATTAGATATTTGCACGTAGACCAAAAAAGAGAACACTCATAGATGAAAAAGCCATTGTTAACCAGACGCTGAGGTACAAGATTAATGGAAATCAGTATTTTGCTCATGCCAGATTCCATTTACAGCCAGATCAAACAAATGCTCAGCAAAATATGGTCTGATATCTCCTACAGCATTAAAAGGCTAAGCGTAACAAGTATATACCTGATTCATGAATAAAAATAATTTTCCAGATGAAAATTTTCCTTAAGATGGCACACTAACCCTTACCAAATTTCTGTGCAGTAACAAAATTTTCAGCAATAGATACAAGAACATTATCCTATCCAATCTTCAGATGCTTGTAGTCCCACACTCCAACCTATTAGCCGGAAGTCCACGATGATTAAGATGATAATATGTGTGTACGTGTCTTCATAGATGGACAATCCAAAACTTTTTTCTCAGCAAGTCCCATTGCAATATATGCGTGTAAACATTCATGTGTGCAGGCTCACTAAAACAGTAAAACTTAATGATAAACGATACTAAGTTTGTGTGCAAACCTTTTGCAGATAGCCATTAAAACCAAAATCTGCAAATTGACATTTAAGGGATACTTAGCAGTTAAAGCATAAACAAAAAGATGATGTATTAAGAAAATGGCTATCACGTATGATTTTTGTCACGTCATGCTGATCAAAGATTTGAATGGAGATTGATGCATGATTCAGTTTCAAGCTAAGTTTCTCTCTTCCATGGCGCTTCTTCAAATGCACATTATTTGATGACAGCTCAGATGAGTGTTTGCCAAAATAGATGAAAACTTTTTGCCAAAATAGATGAACAAACACTTGATTAGTAGAAAAATTGCCAAAATAGATGAAAACTTTACAGAACATTATGTAGAAATCATGAATCAAAGAAGGTTAAAAGTAGTACTTGACACATTCAAACCATATCCAATTTGGCATCCAAACCACTAGGTTGGAAACGTCTATAAAAAGGGTGTATTTCATGCAAATATTTATATAATTTCTTTGCACGTTTTATCCAAGTGAAGGACTTATAGAGCCATACACATTATTCCCTTGGTCTACTAAACAGGAAAGAATAAAGTAATTGAGCAAATAAATATAATGGGTACGCAAGACGCGTTAAAAATATTTTCAGAGTACATTATATGGTGGAAAAACAAACCACCTTTTTCCTTTGTGTGGTAAAAGATTCCAAAATATGATTTACGGGACCATATGCATGGTTCCCCTCAAGTGAGTTTAGGGTGGTTGAGTTTGGCATGGCTGCACATTCATGGCACATGCACCCACAAACAATCCACGCATGAGCGAGTTGCATTTTGGCCCTCCCGCATGTTGAAAAAGTTGCAGCATGTGTCAAACCCTTGTGGGGGAAATTCATGTAACATAGTGGTGCTCGACTAACGAAACAAACCATGCCAAATTCACCTATAATAATCTAAAAAGTCGGCAAGAATGTAGCTATTCTAAACTCAACCATAGAGTGTAATCAAGTTGCATTCAAAGTATTTCAGAGAATAATATTGATCACAAACACTCAACTACCTTTCTTCTTTTGTGCTCAACAGATTCCAAAGCTGAGCGCAACTTATTCACATGAGCCTGGTCATCAGCCTCTTCCATGGCCAAGGTACCTGCTATATCCTATGCAAAAACAAAACCAACATGCAGTTTTCAGTATGAAATATACTTTGAGTATAATTGCCAGGAAAACTATATGCTAGTCTCTGCACACAATACAAGTAAGAATCAGCACAACTTGCAAACTGATTTTGACAACAGATTTCAACCAACTGTAAACACAATTTCTTTGGGTTCAAATGCATGAAAACAAGTACAAAGCACACACGACCGAAAACACTTGCATTACTCTCTCAAGTCTTCCAGCTTCATATTTGCCAGTTTCTTTTGCTCAAACTTATAGATCTTCCTCTCCTTATCAACATATATAAATAAATCATATTGCAAATCAACTAATTTCAGAAAAATTGACCCTCACCACAAATGCACGGTTATCTTACCACTATTAAACTAAAAAAATAGTAATTGCAACCCAGCCATAATTATACTTAGCATACAGTACCGAATAAATAGTTGGCAAAATACTATTATTTAATAATTGTTTTTCTTATTTATTGTACATTTCTAGCTTTTACTACATTGCATACCATATAAAGTTCATATATATTTTTTACTTCATTTATATTTAAATAAAATCTACTCATTATTCAGATTGTCCACCCATACATGAAATACCAATCTCAGCTAGATCTGCACAAAAAAGATAAATCGTCCAACTAAGATGGTAATATCATCAATTTGCTAACAAAATATAATATTTAAACTGTAATAGGAACAAGTATTCTCCCCAGACTTGTTTCTGAAACCAAGTATGCTAAAGTTTATAAACAAAGGTCCACAAAAACTTAGTACATATGGGAAATTAGAACATGAAGATCATGCTTCTTGGAAGTTTGTCTGAAGTCTTCCAGTTCTTCAGGTATACATCCGTCAAAGAGCAAGATTTTATTGAAGTGGATTGCATTGAGATAGCTTCCAGCATATTTCTTGCTAATATTATTTAATAATCACTTTGATGTAAGTTTTATTAAAAATATATTATCCACAAGCAATTGCTACCCATGGCTCACAAAATTAGTTCTGATGAATTCACCTATAGCTGATTCTCGAGTAAAGCAACTAACAAGCAATAATCAATTATAAACAAATTTTAAATAGAAAGAAATCCGTTTTATAAAAGGAAACATATTCATAAATACTTAAAATACAACCTAATTAAAAAGGACATAACTAATGTGATTTCATTATAAAAAATAGCTGACAAATTCTTTAACCAATATACTTCATTAAACAGTACATAACTTGTATAAGGCCCTACCCCAACTTTTATCAAGCTTACCAAGAGATAAACAACCCATCATCAAGGTACATCCTCTCTGTCCCAAACAATCAAGGGGTTCATGTTCTTGATATGGCCATTGAAGAAAAGATGAAAAATTACAATTACATATTGATGAAGAAGAAATGCTCCAACAATTAATGGGGATGGATGTATAAAGGATACTCTAATACTTATAGAAGTAGGATGATGTTTGGAATAACTAAAGGAGAAAGAGAGGATAAGAAGAAGAGAAAATTTCACATACACAACTTAGAGCAAATAGTATAAATAGCTTGGATCAATGCAGAAAATACAACAATTTCAATCCTCAATCACATTTATTTCAAAGGTCCATACAACGAGGCCTATTTCTAGAGAAAAATGGACCTAATACAACAATAACAACAACAACAACATCATCAAACCTTTATCCCATTACATTAATCTTTTTTCTCCATTGTGACTATTAAGAGTCAAATTATCATCTAAATATAATAAAAATATCATTTATAATATTTTCTAACCAGGTCTTTTTAGGTCCGCCTCTACCTTTCTTAACATAAGCCAAATCTAATACATCTACTCTCCTAAACAGGTCATCGGAAAGCCGACATTTTATGTGGCCAAACCATCTAATAGTCCTCTCTAATCTTATCTACCACTAGAGCTACTCCAACCTCTTCACATATATATATATATATATATTTGTTTCTCATTTTGTCTCTAAGAGTGAAACCACTCATCCACCTGAGCATCCTCATCTCTACAACACTTAACTTAATTTTATGTTTTTATTTTAATGGTCAACAATCTGTACCATAAAGCATTGTAGGTCTCACCTCCATCTTATAGAATTATCCCTTAAGTTTGAGGGATACTTTTCTATCGCACAACAGACTCGATGCATTCCTCCACTTTAACCATCCAACTTGAACTCTACTAATAAGATACCCATCAATTTCACCAATACTTTGAACAATAGACTCTTTTTAATGACTTGATCACCCAAAATCACAATCCTCCCACTAAACCTATTACTACTAAAATTACACTCAATGTATTCGATTAAAAAAAAAAAAATGTATTTAATTTTAGATCTACTCAAACGAAAACCTTTATACTCTAAGGTTAACCTCCATAGTTCAAGTTTACCTTCAACTCCCTCTCTAGCCTTATCAGCAAGAAGAATATCATCAACAAAAAGCATACACTAGGGTACATCCTCTTGCAAATGTCTAGTAAGAACGTCCATGACTAGAGAAAAATATATGGGCTTAAAGTTGATTCCTATGTAATCCAACTAAAATGGGAAAATACTTGGTCAAACCACCTTGTGTTTGACCTAATGATAGAATGCAATTAACGCAATTCAACTTATCTGTTGATTGAGAGCTTTGACTATGTGATGTGTGTGTGAGTTTGCCTTAATTGGTTCAAATGTCCCAAAAAAAATAATGAAATTATCCTTATCCTAATTGCTTAAAATAAGGATGAGATTATCTTTATATCATTACATTTAAAAAAATAAAAAAAATAAAAAAATGTAAAAGTTGGATAAATAAATGGGCCTAAACAGGGTTGAAAACCAATTTGTATCTCCTCTTACGAACTGGATCAACTACTTTTGATTGTCCTATGAAAAACTACTCAGATTTTTTCTAAGTTAGCTAAATAGTTTTTCTGCTGTGTCCAACATAATGATGAACTTAAAATGGTATGAAAATTGGTACAGTTTAGCACTTTAATAGCCAAGATCAACTCCCTCTCGTTAGCATGAAAAGCTGGTCCAATTTGGACTAAATATTTGAGTGTCTATAATGTATAGCATCATATATAGACACATGAATGGTTCATATAAATTATAAAGCTAGCTATGTTGTCCTCTATAATAATGCACACAACAGTAGTTACTACTTGAGAGACATCACACAAAATTTGGTCTATGTGCTCTAATTACATTCAATGATAATGTAGTGATACCAGAATGCAAAGACTAATCAATACATCTTTTTGAACATGTTCATGATTCTATCATGCAAGTAGACCAAGATTCTTGGCTATATTACAACAAGAGAAAATGAAAAATCTTATATTATAATAACACTATTTGTTGTACATCTTCTGTGCAAAGGAGATCATATTACCTATTCTATGAGACAAAAGAAAAGATATTCTTAGGATTGACAGGGCACACACCTTCAGGTGCTGCAATTGAGATGTATAGACACGCTTGGAATATTCTGATAGAAGCAGCCCTAAAGCATCAGTATGATGATGTTGTGCAGCACCTAAACCAGCCATCCATCCATCCATAATGGCAGTAGATAGAAGCTCTAACTCTCCTGTTGTTCCTCCTAGGGCATCACTACCCGTAACTGAAAGAAACTCAAAATTCTCTGCAAGCCAGGAACGGATTTGACGTTGTAGCTCACCAGCAGGAGTGTGAACAAAAAGAGCAGCAAGAGCCATGTTCCCTACTGCAAAAGCTTTAGCTTCCTCAGTTATCTCACGAAGCTTTCCACCAGTAACATGCTGCCTCCAAGTTTCCTGCTAAATAAAACAAAAAAATTAACACAGACAAAACAGCAGAATACAATAAAAACACAAAGGTATGCTTGCAATTTCTCTGAATTAGTTATTTTTGGCATATGCTTAGATCGAATCTTTTTCTTTTCTCAAATACCTAAAAGATATCACCATCTTGTTCGATAAAATTATATTTGCATCAAATGTTACTAAAGTCTTTTCAAGCATGCGCTTGAAATAAATCGTAACTTTTAGTCTACATTTGTGTTTTGACTGGCATAGTTAATAGTCAATTTAAACCTGTAAAATTTTGCGACTGATAAGCATCACAAAATATAGTAAGAAAAGGTTATAGATCTTAGCACTAATGAAAATAATAAATGCTAATTGAAAAACTACAAAATAAGTTTTAAAGCTAAAGTATTGTCATGAAATTTAAAGTGTAGCATAGAAATATTTCGAAATGACTTTACAAGGCTGAAACATGATTCTAAATAACTAAAATAGTTATAATAATAGATACATGCCCCATGCCCATTCACATACAACATACAATTACAGTTATCCTTGGGCAAAACAAATGCCAAATGTGAATTAATGAGCCAAAGGAAACCATACACAAATAATAATAATAATGATAATAATAATAATAAAAGTGAAAGAACTGGCTACATATGTTGAGTTTAAACTTTAAAGCTTAACTTTGGAACTAAAGGAAGTTAAGAAGGTGTAAGTTGGGTTATTGGTTATTAAATCCTGAGTTAACATGCTTAGGATATGATATACAAGAGTAGATAAGCTGAAAATTTGAAGAGCAAATTGTTTTCCTATCAAATAAATCTTAGCACGTCTCAAAAAAGAAAGAAAAAAAAAATCATGTCATATTTTGACATGGTATTGTGGGAAGATGAATATAATAATCAAGAAAAAAATATCTTGCCATGAGCAAGGAATATGTTGCAAACATGAACCTCATTCTAGGACTGTAATTAGGTGCCACCTAGTAGGCCATTATTTCAAGCAAGAGCTTTCATGCCTGACTTGAAGGAGCTTCATGAAATCAAATTTAAAAAGAAATGGCAGATTATGGAACCCATTTTGGACAAAAAGGCTGCAAGCAAGACATACATACCATACCTCATCAATGCCTCGAAGTTTTAACACTATTGATGAGAGTTTGGACTTCTTCTCATGCCGTATATTAACCTTAAATCCTTGAATATGCTCCTCTATTAAAGCACTCCTCCCACTTGAATCATAATTGGCAGGAGATCTGCCAGGACTATTACTTCGGCTAGAGTTTCTACTTCGGCCAGTATTAGCTTTTTCCAGAAAACGTCCAACTGGAGATACCTGTAAGTCAGTCATGCACAAAGAATTAACTCTCATGTAAGCAAAAGGATAAATTGCCAGATATATAAAGTTTTCTTACCTTTATGGATTGAAGCTCTGGTGATCTAGCAAGTAAGGATCGTATATACAAAATTCTAACCCGAGAAACTAACATAGTATCCATTACTCTCCTTGGTTCCATTTTGCGAATGAAAGCAAAAACAGCATCTCTGATTTCAGCTAATATTTCATGCTCCCTTGCAGCTCCAGCTTTGATTACTGCAGCCAAGACCTGCAGTGGAGCAATTCAAATAAATTACAGATTATCAGTTCAAGATTTGACTCAAAAAGAACATTTCTGAAACATAGGGAAAAGGCAAAACGAAAAGTAAAGAAAATACAGGTATCATCAGTTAGAAATGCAGTGAAGAACCAAGCAAGATAACAATAACAGCAGAAAACAGCTAGGGATATTACCAAAAAACAAGCCTCATTATATTTGGGTCCTTGAAACTTTTAAAAGCTCGAATTTTGCTACATCCCAACATTTGACATGTTAGTGGGCTCAATAATAAAAAAATAAGAATAAAAAACACATCTTCAGGAAAGCATTCAGCATAAAGAAAGATTGCTAATGCTCAACATCAAGTTATGAAGAAAATGGAAAAGGGATAAACTGGACAGAAAGCCAAAAAAATTTAAATTTTAATAAAGCAAAACTGGACAATAACATTTAATGTGTCCGATGCCCATTACCTTTTTTTTTAGAGATCACAACCATGTAATTGTGTTAAAATAATCCTGAATTATGTCCTAACCCTTTCCATCTATAGCAATCCAACAATATTATATGACTATGATTTTTGCTTGAAATGATTAATATTATGATGTCGAGAGTCGGATGTCGATGTCGTGTAAGGCATCAAGAGCATAGAATCTCAACAGTCAAGCATCGTTGTTGTGTAATGGGCATCGGGCATTGAGACATCTTTTATCGAGCTTGAGATGACGTAGGTCATCGATCTCAAGATGACATTGCTCATTGATTTTAAAATGACATTAGATAGAGTAGTAGCATAAAAAGGTGTTCTTATTATGGAAGAACATAACATCAAACTAAAAGGGCTATTATAAGAGAATTGTATCATCGATATGAAGATCACTCACAATATGTGAGCTAAAAGATGCTTATAAGATCACTCGACATTATGTGAGCTAAAGGATGCTTATAAGATCACTCGACATTAGGTGACCTAAACTCGTTAGGCGGGCCATTGTATGATATTTCATATGATGAAATCAGATCCATCCAGTGAAATCAAAAGAAATGGACGGTTTTGATTTTGTCTTTCACCTCCCCCAGAGAAACAGAAATCATTAGTGATTTGTTTGATCCATGCATTCTACTCAACTAAATTCTATCAAATCGATCTAGTAAGATCTATGTGAGCGAATTGTTCAATTTAATGGCTGGACTGTAGTGGAATGAACCATTCCTTCACAATGTCCCCAAAAAAAGAGTTCTACGAACATGAAGTTCTTCAGCAATCTATTATTATTCAATGGAATGAGTGAACCTTTAAAAGGGCAATATGGTTTTTTTTTTTGTGTGTAATTTATTTCACTTTTATCAGTTTCCTAAATTTAAGACCCTTGTAAGTCTAATTAAACCACCACTGGAGCATAGAAAATGTCCCATTTCATCTTTCAAATTTTAGCAAAGACCTTTAGTTCTTCCCCGCCTCCTGTTGTTTCCAGAGGTGGGAATTGATCAGGCAAGGAACATGAGAACAGCTGGTTTCTCCCCCCTAAAAGCAAGCCTAGTACTTAGGGTATTAAAGCTAAGTTGTCAAGCACCCTATATCTCTCTCGTAGTTCTAAACATGAAACAGTTGAGAATGCGATCATAGGAGTAGCAATCAGTTTGCATCAATTGTCATGTCAAGGGCATGCATTCATAATGAGAAAAAAGAAACAATATCAAGGTAACAACCCTCCTCCCTCCAGCCTCATGCATAGGATTCCACTTATCACAGGAGTATAAAAACAAATTGTGTCATTCGGTTAGACCGGTTCATTGGACTGGTCTAGCAGGTCTGACGGGACCGGCTTACGCGAACAGAGGAGGACACTTCAGCCTCCTATACGCACCGAATGCACGCCTGGGCGTGCGTGAGCTGTTTAGGAAGAATTTTTGAGGGAGTTAGAAGGGAAATTTGAATGTAGGGACTGTTTAGGGAATTCCTTTTGATTTGTATGCATTAAATAGTTTTCTTTCCTAGGGTTAGGTCATCTGGAATTTGGCTGAAATTTGAGATCTCATAGGTTTTCTTTGGGCTCTAGTGGCGTCTAGAGATTTGGGAGAGATCGATCCTCCTCTGGAATAGAGGATCAATTGTATCTTGTTATTTCTTCCGGCGTTTGTTTTCTTGTTGAGACCTGGAATGATTTATGGTGCTGAACGTTGGCCATTAAAAAAGAAGCATAATACTAAGTGTTGCAGAGATAAGGATGCTCAGGTGGATGAGTGGCTTTACCCTTAGAGATAGAATACGAAATGAGCATATAAGTGAATAGGTTGGAGTAGCCCCAGTGGAAAATAAGATTAGAGAGAATCGCCTTAGATGGTGTGGTCACATAAAACGGCGGCCTTCCGATGACCCGGTTAGGTAGATTTGAGTTATGTCAAGAAATGTAGAGGTAGACCTAAAAAGACTTGGTTAGAAAATATTAGAAATGATCTTTCTATTTAAACGAGAATTTCACTTTTAGCATGACACAATATAGAAAAAGGATTCATACAGTCAACCCCACATAGCGGGACAAAGGCTTGATGTTGTTGTTGTTGTTGTTTGTTTGTTATCTTGCAATAAAATTATTGTTTTTCACTAGTTTTCCATTAGAATCATGGAGATATCTGACTGTTTTTGCTCTCTTGATAGCAATTACTTGAAATCTTCAAGTGTTTCCTATAAAATTGGTATCAGAGTAATTTCCTGGCCATAAATCAAAGTTTCCTCGCTAATTTTTGCTGCGTTTCACTCACCGAGCTACTGTTTTTTGCTGTTTAAAGGCTAGAAACTGCTGTTTGGAGCCTAGATCCGGGTACCGATTGCAGGAAAAAATGTAGAATTGTTGAAAGGAGAGATCGCACAATTGAAAACTGAAATTTCATATCTTCACACTCTACTTTCAGATGTCAAAAGTCAAATTTCAGCCATCCATGAGAAGATGGATTGGAAATTTTCAGCCTTGGGGAGATGATGAAGAAGTTGCTTGAGGGCCAATCCAAAATGACATCATCAGAGGCGAGGGAAGCATCCGACAACCCAAGAAGTGGGGAAAACTCTAATCCAATAAAGCAAATGAAAGATCAGGAGGTGAAGACTCAAAAGGGAAAAGAGAGAATGCCTTCCCTGGAGCTTGTTCCTATGGGTAAGCCGGGTAGGGGGTAGGGGAGAAGCGTGAGGAGGTGGAGCAAGAACGAAGATGTGATGATTTGAAGAGGAGAGGGGCAGAATTTGAAAGGGAAAGAGGTAATTATGACCAAAGAGGGACCGAATCTGAAAGGGGAGGGGGTTTGTTATGATACAAGGGGTGCTGAATTTGAAAGAATGTGGGAATTTCATGAAAGACTTGGGTATGAACGTAGAAGAGATGATTTGGGACACTTGAGGGGAACCACTACCTTGGGGAAGTAGAAATTATGAAGGGAACGAAGACGACCAGAGGGTGAGGAAACTGAAGATGCCTATTTCTGAGGGAGATGATGCCCATGGGTGGATCTACAAGGTAGAAAGATACTTTACCGTCAACAAGTTGATAGAGGGGAAGAGATTGATGGCAGCCTGGATGTGCTTGGAAGGGAAAACTTTAGCATGGTACCAGTGGAGGGATACGAGGCGACCAATAAGGACCTGGAGGGAGTTTAAGGGGAAGAGATTGATGGCAGCCTGGATGTGCTTGGAAGGGAAAACTTTAGCATGGTACCAGTGGAGGGATACGAGGCGACCAATAAGGACCTGGAGGGAGTTTAAAGACCGCCTGTTGGAACGTTTTCAAACTAGCCGGAGAGGGGATTTCTATGAGCAGTTCTTCTCTTTGATGCAGGAGGGGATAGTGATGGAGTACCGTGAGCAATTTGAGTACCTTGCTAGTTGATTGGATCGGCTTCCAGAGACTGTATTGGAGGGAAGCTTTATGAAGGGACTGAAACCAAAAATCCATGCAGCAGTCAGAGTGATGAGACCTCAAGACTTAGGAGAGTCAATGGAGGCATGGATCTAGCTCAGTTGGTGGAGGATCAGAGTCACATGGAAAAAGGAGCAGGATGTAGCAGTTCAGGAGGCTCATACAGGATGACCACCACCTTTTGGCAAGCAAGAAACCAACACCGGGTACTCTTAGGGAGATTTAGAAGAAAAAGAGTGTCGGAGGAAGACCTGGAGACAACTTCAAGAAGTTCACATAAACAGAATTACAGGAGAAAAGGGCGAAGACGATCTGTTTCAGAAGTGATGAGAGGTATATGTCGGGGTGTAGGGGGTAAGGATCAAACTCTTCAGGTTCTTACCATTTGTGATGAAGAAGGAATGGAGGAGGGTGTCATCTTTCCACCTTGCGGACAAGGTGGATCTTTGGGATGGGAGTAATGTTAGACCAGTCTAGCTGTTCTGACAGGACCGGCCCAGCCGGTCCGACGGGACTAGCTTACGCGAACAGAGGCAGAAGTGTCCGCCTCCAGTATGCTCCGAACACACACCTAGGATTGCGTGGGCTATTTAGGAAGGATTTTTGAGGGAGTTAGGAGGGAAATTTAAATGTATTGACTGTTTGGGATTTCCTTTTGATTTGTATGCATTAAATAGTTTGTTTTCCTAGGGTTAGGACATCTGGAATTTGGCTGAAATTTGAGATCTCATAGGTTTTCTTTAGGCTCTAGCAGCGTCTAAAGATTTGGGAGAGATCGATCCTCCTCTCGAATAGAGTATCAATTGTATCTTATTATTTTCTTCCGTAGTTTGTTTTCTTGCAATAAAATTACTATTTTTCACTGGTTTTCCATTAGAATTGTGGAGATTTCTCGCTGTTTTTGCTCTCTTGATAGGATTTACTTGAAATCTTCAAGTGTTTCCTATCACATTCATAATATGAGATTATAAAACAAGAATATATTTAACTTGAAATAGACCCTTCCTTGATTAACTTGAACTAGACCCTTCCTTGACCCTGCCTTGATAGGAACCAAAAATATATATATATATATATATATATATATATATATATATATATATAATTATAACTACGTTTGAATTTTGATTGGTTAGCTGAAGAGATATTTTAATTAAAGAAATCATAAATTTTAAGAAGTTGCTCATATTGATTATAAACTTCTGAGTAAAAGATAAATTCTAGAAAGGAAAAAATATGAAGAATATATATATATATATAATTATAACTACGTTTGAATTTTGATTGGTTAGCTGAAGAGATATTTTAATTAAAGAAATCATAAATTTTAAGAAGTTGCTCATATTGATTATAAACTTCTGAGTAAAAGATAAATTCTAGAAAGGAAAAAATATGAAGATCAGTTTTTTGAGTTCAGAAACTAAGTTTAGATAATACTGTTGTTGACAAAAGTGGAGGCTTAAGTTAGGCGATTGACGGCCAATGTAAAACCTTTCATATAGTCATGTCATGAATCATTTAATACATTGTGTTAATGTTAAGGTGTTCCCTGTAAGCCACACGCTACATAGCCAAAATACAGCAAGAAGTATGCAAGGGTTGTTGCACCGACACCCAAGTATAGTGTTAAATAAGCAAGGGTTCCCACATCATGGACAAATGTGCGCAAAGATCCATAAAACTAAAATTAGGATATGAACTTAAAATATAGGTTATCTTACCGGCAAATTAATAGATATTATGATTCATAAGAAGATAAATATTCTATACATTCAAGAAACTAAATGGGTTGAAGAAAAAGCTAAGGAGATTGATAGCTTAGAATCTAATCTATGTTATTATGTAGGAGTCATACTAGAAATGATGTATGTATGATTATATATGAGTTTGCAAGATAATAATATAGAAATTAATAGAATTGAAGATAAATTAATAGCTTTAAAGGTTGTTATTGATGATAACATTATCAATATTATAAGTATTTATGCTCCTCAAGTATATGTTTGAAAATGTGTTCAAAATTAAATTTTTGGAATGACTTAGAATAATTAATACAAATGATGTCTATTGAAAAAAGAGTTTTTATTGGAGGAGATTTAAATAAACATGTTAGTAGAGTAGTAGAAGATTTTGAAAGCATTCATGATGTCTATGAGTTTGGAGCGACTAATAAAGGTAATAAGAACATATTAAATTTTTCTCTAGCTTATGATTTTGTAATTGCTAATAACTTATTTAAGAAAAGAAAAAAACATCTCATCACTTATAAAAGAGGATATAATAAAACTAAGATTGATTATTTTCTTATAAGAAAAATAAATCGTTTATATTGCCAAGATTATAATATTATCAGAGTAAAAGTTTATGTATCCAACTTCACTTATTAGTTTTGGACTTTAAGATGAATGGGTAGAATATACAAAATAAAGTAAAATATTATCCTAGGATTAAATTGGAGCATTAAAGACCACTAACAAAAATATTTTTAAGAGTAAGATTCAAGATCTAAAGATTTTGACTATGCATAAGAAAACTAATGTTATGTAGGACAAACTAGTTAGTGATAATGTGATATTAAAAATATTGCAAAGTCTGTAGTTGGAGTATCAAATGAAAAAGTTTTGTTATAAAAATAGTTGGTTGTGGAATCAAAATGTGTAAGAAAAAATAAAAAATAAGAAACATTATTATAAAAATTGGTTTAGACGTAAAAGCACAAAAAATAGGAAAATATATAAAGATGCTTGTAAGGAGTCTACAAAAGCAATATGTGATGAAAAGAATTTAGCTTTTAATGATTTATACAATAGATTAGATATGAAGGAAGGTGAATGATGTACATATAAGCTAGCTAAATAAAGACAAAAAAAGTAAGGATTTAGTTCAAGTGAATTGCATTAAGGATGAAGATCAAAAAGTGATTTTAATAGAAGAGGATATTCAACAAAGGTGGATAAAATATATGGATAAATTTTTCAATGAAAATCGTGACAATACGATCAACTTTAGTGACCTTAGCACCATAAATAAAAATTGAAATTTTTGTTTGTATGATTGCATTAGTAAAACCGAAGTTAATAATGTTTATATCAAGTCATTAAGGATATTTATACAGGAGTTGTTACTTGTGCTCAAACATAAGATGGTTTGACCAAGTATTTTCTTATTTTAGTTGAATTACATCAAAGATAAACTTTAAGCCCGTATCTTTTTGCTTTAGTTATGGATGTTCTTACTAGACATTTGCGAGACGATGTACCCTAATGTATGCTTTTTGCTGATGATATTATTCTTGTTGATAAGACTAGAGAGGGAGTTTAAGAAAAACTTGAATTAGGGAGGTCAACCTTAGATTCTAAAGATTTTTATTTGAGTGGATCTAAAACTAAATACATTGAGCGTAATTTTAGTAGTAATAGATCTAGTGGGGGGATTTTGACTTTGGACGATCAAGTTATTAAAAAACAAGTCTATTGTTCAAAGTGATGGTAGAATAGATGGGGATGTTATTAGTAGAATACAAGTTGGATGGTTGAAGTTGAGGAATTCATCGGATTTGTTATGTGACAGAAAAGTATCACTCAAACTTAAGGAAAAATTTTATAAGATGGTGATGAGACCTGCAATGCTTTATAGCGCAGAATGTTGGCCATTAAAAGAGGTGCATAAAATTATGTTAAGTATTGCAAAGATGAGGATGCTCAGGTGGATGAGTGGCTTCACTTAGAGACGAAATGTGGAACGAGTATATACGTGATAAGGTTGGAGTAGCTCCAATGGCAGAGAAGAATAGAGAGAGCCGCTAGAAGGTTCGATCAGATAAAGCGTCGGTCTTCTGATGGTCCGGTTAGGAGAGTAGATGTATTAGATTTGTCCTATTTTAAGAGAGGTAGATGTATACCTAAAACAACTTGGTTAGAAAATATTAGAAATGACTTTTTTTAATTAGATTTAAATGAGAATTTGACTCTTAACAAAAAAATGAAGAAAAATGATTCATGTAGGGATAAAAGCTTGATGTTGTTGTTGTTGCAGAAACTAAGTTTAAATGAAGAATATAGTAGTGATGTAAATAATAAAGGAAAGGTTCGGTTCCAATCCAACCAAGAAGAAAACTAAAGGACCCAGAAAATTTAGATCAGCAACCAAAATGATCATATCTAGAACTGATACAAACATAACCTATGAATTTGGACAAAAACCAGGCAGAGAGCTTGTTGAAAGAATTAAAAGATTTATATCACCTACAAATAAATCGATTAACTCATTATTACAAAGAATTGGGGAGCAAGTTCTTTTAGTGGCTTAATGCTCTGCTTTCCTAAATTGCACATGTTCAAACTGTGAATACTGCAATTTTGATCTATTTATAATTGTAGAAGAGAGGGCTGATTACTGTATTGTAATCCTTGGACAGCCATGCCATTTGACAACAGGCAACAAGCATTTAAAGGACAAATGGTGTTTCCTTCTTTCATAAATCATAGGTAATGTGCATCTACATATGTTCGCAAAATTTTTGCTATCACTGAGTCCATTTATAAGAGGCGGCAATATCTTTTGGGCATGGTTTAAAATTGCGCAATATGAGGCTCGCCTTGAGGCCCGCCTTTGCGCAATTTCAGTAAAAAACGCCTCGATGCTTACGCCTTGAGTTTTTTTTATGAGGCTTGCGCCTCAACTTGGTTGAGGCCCGCTTCGACTCACTGGCATGAGGAATACGCCTCACGCTATATATATTAAAACTTACATAAATCTTAAAGTAAATACCCGACATTGGACTCTATAGGAGAGGAGGAAAGGGAGAGAGCAATTCACCATAATGACGATTCAAATGAAGAACCCCTTAGTGATGACAGTGCTAATGACTTATGAGTTCTTATGTGATATGTCATTGCTATTTATTTTTGGAAATTGGAATTATATGTTAATGAAAAGAATACTAGGATTTGGGAAAGATAGAATTTTGAGTTGAACTATATTTCATGTTGTCTTATTATTGAGATATTTTGATTTCACTTCATATCTTATGCTTTTTTATGTTTTATATTATTCACTCATTAGTATATAAAAACTTTATTATTTTATATTTACGCAATCTTTTGATTTTGAGGCTTACGCCTCAAAATGCCTTGAGGCTTACGCCTCGCCTCACGAATGAAAAACGCCTTAATACCCGAATACACAATTTTAAACATTGCTTTTGGGTACTAAATTCATCATCACCATTCATGAAATGATGAATCAAACCATTCAAACTCTTAAACAACAGCATTTATACATAAAATTAGTTAGGTCTAGCTATTCAATCGAATATATCCTCGAAAGTTCCAAAGTTCCAATAAAGTGGCCAATGCATTTTCTCGACTATATGAATTGAACTCTAAGATTTTAGCCCTGTTGACTTCTTCTGTGGACTCTCACTTTCCCATATTTACCAAACTGCTGCTAACAAGCAAACCATGCAAAAATTAATTCATGACGTTAACCTTAATCAAGCTAAGACTTATGACTATTGTCATAAAGATGGCATGTTATTTTTTAAAGGGAAAATATGTATTCCTTCTCATACACAGTTAATCTCTTCCCTTTTATTTGGTGGGTAGGCCACACTACACTTTTCACTTAAGTTTAATTACAGGTCACGTAGAATAAAATGAACAATGCATCATCTTGCCACATAATACTTTTGGCTTTTTTTACAAAACTATGTTAATAAATTTATTAAAAGTTGACATGTTTGTCAAATTACAAAGTATCAACCTCCCTCTCAGGGTAGGCTTCTATAGTCTACTCTTCTATTGAGCATTTGGAAGGATGTATCCATGGACTTGACTTTATCACCATTCTTCCTCAGTTGGGCCATAAACCTCCATTATGGTGGTTGTCGATTTATTGTCAAAATACATGCATTTGTAATTGTTACAAACAAATTTTACTGCTTTAAATTTTATTTTTTATTTTTGGAAACTGCGTGGTATACCTCCTTCCATCATTTTTCATAGGGATCAATTATTTATGAGTATATTTTGGCACGATATATTTCATGACATGGCACCAAGTCGCACTTCAACAATGAGGATTGCCTGATTGAAGTCATAAACCGTGGGCTTGAAAAATATCCTTCTTGTTATGTGTTTGATGCACCATCGTCTCGGCTGCAGCTTTACCATGGGCAGGGTTCTCATACAATATTTTACTTCATTTGTCCCGGGCTTCCTTCTTTTTCATAAAGGCTACGGCAGATTCCCACCTCAGATTCTGGCTTAGACGCCATCTTCATGTTCAAATGAAACTGTCGACATACTTTTGTTTAGACCATGATGCTATTTTTCATTAACTTAAGCAAAACTTCCACTCTATGCAGAATTGGATAAAACAGAAAGCTAATCATCATCATCATCATCGTGATGTTGAATTTTAGGATGGAGATCAAGTTATAGTTAAACTTCAACCTAATCAGCAATCTTCTCTCTTTTTTGTTGGCATGGTTAATCTCAGTTCTTAGTGAAATTATGTTAAGGGTATTGCCATCAATAAATCTGATGTAATTACGGCATGTTATGGAATTATAATTTCCTTTCTCCTAATCTTCCCTTTTTTTTTTCATTCATCCCCTTCCTTAATTCTTGTCCCATATTCTTGAATATTCATGGCTCCTAAAGCGAACATTGCTACAGGCAGCCTAACAGAGGTTCGAAATTTGAGTCAGCCAAAAAAAAAGAAAAATTAATTGCCAAGCAAACTTATCAGTTATGGCCTCTATCCTTCTGTAATAAGCATAAGAGTTTCAATCTCATGTAAACCAAATGCAAGAGAATACTTTTTGTGCTTGATTTGAAGTAAATGAATACAATTGGTGGGACTGACAGAGGCAATGACGGTTGAGGTTGTCGATTGGCAGCAACGATGACTTGCAGCAACCAACAGCTAAAAGCGACCGGAGTCATAGTTGTCTGCAATGACAGGCCACGAGAGGTGTTGATCGGCAGTGGTAGGCACAGACGGTGACAACATGCAATAGCGGATAGTGATAGCATGCAGCAATGCCCAACGGTAGGATGTAGTAGCTACTGGCTATGGCAAGTAGTAGCGACCGACGGCGAGGGATAGGGGCAATGGGAGCTAATGTGGGGTGAGGTGGCGGCAACATGGTTAACGACAAGTGTGGCAACAATGATGTTGGAGACGTAAATGACAAGGGTGGGAGAGGGCAACTATGGGTGGGGATGATGACGGTGACTTGCGTTGTATTCAAAACTCAGCTAAGTTTTGAATACATCAAACTTGACCTATGAGGTGAGTTTGGAATTTATTAAAATTTTACTATACATTATTTTTGTTTCAAATCAAGTACCAATATTTTCAAAACTCCTATATTTATAATAATTTTCCAAGCTTCTACATCAAACCAAAAAGGCCCTAAATATGCACTAGCACCTAAGTGAAGTCACGTGGAAGTTAAGAAGCTCAAGAAAAGAATAACTAGTTGCCTCTGTATGTTAATTATGTTTAATATGATGCATGAAATGCCGATTAATTACATAGGAGAAATAATTGTTTTTAATAAGATTTAGTAAAAAATATCAGGTTATTAACAAATCCTTTCAAAATGAATTTTCAACTAAAAGCTTTTGCATGAAACCTGTGGAGATCCACCAAACGATGACTTCTCTGATAGCCTGTCGAACAACTTCTCATTCTCCTGATGTAATTTCTGCAGAAAAAATAAAAACAGAAAATTTGGGAAATTCAGAAAATGGTTGCTGCTGATGTGACAGAGAGCTAACATCATTAAATTCACACGGAAAAAAATCAATTTACATTACCAAAATTTAAAAAAAAAATCAGCTGCCTTCTATAAAAGGGTTCTACAGGATTCAGCATAGACATGACATGCATTATCATGCGTAACAGACTAACAGTGCAGAAGAGGCTGCTAAGCAAAAAAGGAGCATTGATGATAAAGATGAATAAGAGTAAGGTTTCATCAACACTTACTTATAATCATACAAGAAGTTCATGCATTTCTCTGTAACACCAGAATTTGAGGTATGTGAATCAACTAAAAAAATACCCCAAATTTTCCATTTTGTGAAATTAAAAAAATTCAATGTTATTGTATTCTACTCATTGAATGAAGCAATTCGACATATAGAACTATATGTTGAATCGCGAAGGATGAGACATTAGGGAATTAAATCGCATTTGCTTTTTTTCCTAAGTTTAAGAAATGATGTTATTTTCAAAAAGATTAAAAACACTGTAGCAAAGGGTAAAATGTATACAGGTGTCTCACATGTATTGAAGTGGAGGGGTTATTAAGTAAATTATCTTGCTCTCTCAGTTTTCTCTTGGAGCAACTGATGGTTAAGACGATTTTGGGAGCTGGCCAGAAGTGTGGAGGATCGGATAGGAGCTGGAGCTGTGGTGGTCAGATATACATTTTTAGTAAGTATGCAAGTTGATTGCGTATTGTTTGTGCACATGCATTCAAATTAGTTGTGGCTGACATATATCTCCATACTCTTGCCTGTCGGAAATAGCCTGAAATTATGATCCACGCAACCCTTTCACATGTAACTTTTCGTTATAGGTGATATTGTTATATTATGTTGCTATGTACAACTTTGCCATACGATGATTTGTAAGATGTGATTCATACAGTCATACGTGCTCATATACTGATACACCAGACAACCATATCAATTTGCATGCATGTGTATATTTACATAAAGTGTCGCATGACCCGGAAAAAAATGCAAATGATCAAATAAGCTTGAGAAAATGTCATGTTATATAATAAACGGGCGAGGCAATGTGTGAGAACCGGATCTGGCCGGTTCAACCGAACCGGCCAGTTCTATTAATAGGCAAGCGCGACCCCAGTTGCCTTTCGCGAACAGACAAAGAGGCGGAACAAGGCGGGCCGAGCGCTTGCATGAGAGGTATGGGGAGTTTTCTTTTAGTTGTTTTTAGCAAATTCGTGATTAGGGATGAAATTCGACAACTCTTCTTAACTCCTTTCCTATTTTTATCGCTAAAGAAGTGGAAATTTGCAACGAACGAGAGGAACGACCGAGAGGAAGAAGGAATGAGGTTTGTAAAAAAATTTCTTTCCTTTTCGTATAAATTATCTTTTTCTATTTCATCAAAACCTAGAAATATTTTTCATAGAAGAAAAAGGAAGGAATTGAAGACAATGAGAAGGAATTTGGGAAAGGAAGAATTTGGAGATTTCCATTTTGAATTAGAGAGGAGGGGATCAAATTGTAGGAGTTGAGTTCTTTCAAGGAATTCAACAGAGGTTGAGGTGGTGACGGAATCAAAGACTTGGAAGAGAAAATAAAGTGGGTATTTATGAAATTTTCTTTATTGTATTTTCTAGTTCATTTTGAAAGAAGCATGCATATAATTGTTTAAAGTTTATGATTTATATATTTTTTAAAACTATTATACGAAGTAAGTAAATGCTTGTACAAGTATGGATATGTGAAAGAAAGAAAACGTACATGTAATAAGAAAGTATATATGAATGAAAGAATGCAAATAAATAAATGTTAAGTAAATGATACAAACATAAATGAATCAAAGGGAAAGGGAAAATGTTATGCATGCAAAACTTACATGAATTCACCCCCGTATGGTACTGGCTGGGGAAGCAACGTACTCGTGCACGTAAAATAAGAAAAAGGTTATGAAAATGGAAAAGATAATGAAAATTGTTGTACCTTTGGTACATTTAGACGGTACTCTTGTATCATATGAAATGGGAAAATGAATAATTGTTAAAGTAAATGTTATAAATGAACATGCTATGGTATAAAAAAAAAGGTAAAGAAAGGAATACGATATAATATGTATATGAAATGAAATTAAATAAAGAAAGGAAATATAACTCAGATGTTAAATTAATGGACATATATCAAAAGTTTTATGTATTATATTTTATGCTTATAAATTATTTTCTTCACTTACCCACTAAGTTTGCTTAGTAAACTCAAACCATGAATTTAAATGTTTCAGGTAAGTCTTCGGTGATTTAGAAATGGCAGAAAGAGAAGAGTTCGTCTATAGAAGACGGGTGCAAATGACAACAGATAATTTATAATTTGTGTATTAGAGGCTCTTCAGTAAGATAGAGAAAGTTATGTATTGTATTGTTTATGCATTGAATGAATTTTTTTACCGTCCGACTTTTAGTTCCCGCCTCGTTAAATCGAGCATCCGAGCCGGGTCGTGACACAATGCGACCCGATGGGAATTGCGACCTCAATATGATAGGAAGACTACAGGCTATGATATGAAGTCTACGGGCGAAAGTGTAGTATGACCTCAAGAGCTTATGGGTTGTAGACCTACACTGACATCTAAACATGACATCTTTTGAGGCTAAAAAGGGAATTATGAAATGAATTGAAATTTATTTATAATAACTTATAGCAATGTATGATGTACATATTGGAAAACAACTAATAATGTAAAATTCACAGGCAATATATCATGTTCATATTGAATGGAACTAGCCTAATGTAATGATTTTAAAATAGCATTTTGCATAACTCTCATTTGAAGCAATATTTTCACTCATTTTATAACCTGTTGTGCATATTTCCTATTAAACGAGTATATACAATTTTTCTTACATTCACTTATTGATGCACATATAATTAATGTATTTTTCTATACTTAACAATTGACCAATTGTATTAGAGTTAAATATCTTTATGTGCGTTGTAGCTAACCAGATTGTTATTCTAGCTATTATAGGAAAAAGGAAAGATCAAGTTGAGCCAGAATAGTGTCAGATTCAGCTTTTGTTTTATGTTTATTTGTGTCAATGTAAGAAAGTGTTAGAACGGTCCAGCCGGTCCTGCAGGACCAGCCCGTGCGACATAGAGGCAGAAATCATCCGCCTCTAATTCCATCGATCCCACCGCAGGAGCTAATGAAGCATTTTTGGAAGGTTTTTTGAGGAAGTTTAGGAGGGAATTGAATGTAGAGATTGTTTAGAGATTTCCTTTTGAATGGTATGCAATAAATAGTTTGTTTTCCTAGGGTTAGGGCATCTTGAATTTGGCTGAAATTTGAGATCTCTTAGATTTAGGTTTTCTTTTGGGCTCTAGCGGCGTCTAGAGATTTGGGAGAGATCGATCCTCCTCTCGAATAAAGGATCAATTGTATCTTGCTTTTTTTTAGTTTCTCTTTCATCAAATAATATAAAATTATCGATTGTTTTAGTGATTTTGTGCAGATTTTTGTGAAGAATTTTTGTTGTTTTCCGAAAATTGATAGGAAATACTTGAGATCTACAAGTGTGTCCTATCAAATTGGTATCAGAGCAAATCTTGGAAACATTGGGGGGCTATTTTTGGCAAATTTCAGCATCTAATTTTTTGCCGGGGAAGGTGAAAGTTGTTGTTTTTGTGATTCAAATCCATATTTTTTAAATCTACAGAGATCCGAATAGAGATGACGGCCAAAAAAGTAGATGCACTAGAAGAAAGACTTCAAGTGGAGATGAACCAAATCAAGACAACGATGAAGGACAGGATTTCCTTTATGGAAGAACAAGTAGCCGATCTCCGGGACATTATGAAGAAAATGTTAGAAATCTACAACCAAACGGCAGCTTCAGTGGCAAAAGGGTTGGAAGGGAAGAACACGAATTCTAAAATTCGTAGGGAGGAAGATGAGGTGGAGATCGTGGAGGGAGAAAGAAGAAAACCCTATATGGAGCCTTTCCATATCGAGGATAGAGGTAGGTATGGGGAAAGGCATGGAGGAGCAGAGCAAAGGGGTGCTGATCCTGGGGATGAAGTGGTTGCAAACCTTGGGAGACACAAGCAGTCCAAAATTTTCAACAGCATTTTAATAGTTATATGTTTTTTTTTTTTTCCAGCAATTGCTCTGTAAATGAAAATGTTGGACAGCTTTCACTATGATTGACGTTTTAAGTTATGATCTCTTTTAAAATCATTCTGCATTTGGATTACATGAATTATATTGAAATGTAATATAGTAAAGTAAATGATTGACAGTCTCATGGTTGCGTTTCTTGTCTATTGTTTAATGTAGGGTTGGTGTGAGTGTGACATTCTCCTCCAATGACTAGTAAACATTAAAAGATATAAATGGAGCATTAAATTATATGTGAACAAACAGGATGTATAGATATGATTAATTGCTGCATTCTTTATGTTTTTGCAAGATCAAAGATGTAAATATCTTGAGAGAACAATGGAATTAACAATCGTTTGAGCCAACTTATATGTAAGACAATATTGTTGCTTAAAAAAAACTTAAGCATTCCATAAGCAAATAAAGCAAAATGGAAACATGTGTTTGCTTTCATTCGAGGCATGCAGCCCAAATGAAATTTAAGCGTGCCTCAATGAAATTTAAGACTAACAATGCTCAAATCTACCAAACAAATATTAACGTGCACTTCTAGTATCCATTTTACCTAAACAGGTGGAAAATTTTAGTAATACAAACGATAACACCACCAGTTACAAAAACAGAAAGAAACGTGATGGGAACATCAGATCATGGAAGGTTTATCAGAGGTGTGGCCGCCGATCTACGGCCACGATCGAGTCATTGTATTTTTTATTTAAGTTATTTATGTATTTTCTTATTTTCAGTTTCGTGCATTTGTTTTATGAGTTTTCCAGTCGTACCCTTTTAGTGAGGGATGTTGTATGTAAGTCCGGAGGGCATTTTTGTCTTTTATTTTCGTGAGTCTCATGTACTTGGCTATTTATAGCCTCATGTGTTATTTTTCAAGGTAATGAATGATTATTAGAGAATTTTGTCTTCTTGCTTGGAGTTCTTGAGAGAGCTTAAGAGATCGGAGAGAGATCCCTTGGAGAGGGAGATTGGCACATCACCCACCAACCTTGGAGACGGCTGAGTTCGTGGTTTAGTATATTTGATTTCCCTTAACCTATCTCCCACCCACCTTCACAATCTTATTTCTCCTAGTCGTTTCCCTCCACCCACCAACACAACGTCTCCATCCCACCTTGCCGCCAGCCCCTACCCGACCCATTCTAGCCGCCGACCTCACTCTCTTCCATCTTCCCCCTCCATTGCCTACTTTGGAATAATCCCTAATATTGGATTGTATTGGATTGCCATAATTTAGTGGTCTTTGAATTCAAATTTCCCCAAATTTGAAATTCAAATTCTTTCCTAAATTATAAAATCTATTTTAGGAAAGATTTCAAATTCTCCCTCCATTAGGGTTGGAATTAATTAGAATGATTTAATTCTTTGAAATCCAATCCCTAAAATTAAGGAAGCATTAAAGCCTCCTTAATTCCCTCCCTCTATTACCCTTAGTCGCCAGCCATGCATGGCTATACCGCCGGCCCCCCCACTCCACTTGCCTCGTTTGGGTTTCCTAATTTAATTCAAATTAATTTGGGATCAATTTGGAATCCAAATTATTTAAATTCAAGATTAAAATCCTTTCCTATTTGTCTTAACCTATTTTAGGAAAGTTTCCTAATAGAGCTCAATTTAATTTTCAAATTAAATTGGAGTTAATCAAACCTTTCCTAATTCCTAAACCTAAACTTGGCAACTCCATTTAGTTCTCCTAAATCCCTCCCCATCCTCCTCATAGCCGCCGGCCCTTATCCACTACCAGCCCCCTCTCTCTCTCATTAACTCTCCACCGGATTTTAGGATTTGATAATTTCTCTCCTAAATTCCTCTTCACTCCTTACAAAAATCTGAAATTTATTTCAGATTTCTGTCCTTGACTCTTTCCTCCTCCACCTTGCAAGAGAAATTTCTCTGTCTTCAAATTATCCAAGTGCACCATCAAGTCGGGAGGAGATTTGTCACCTGGTCTCTATGAATGGCGGATCCGAAGACTGAATACGGCCGAACCTACGACGAGGACGGATTCGTCGACATTCTACAGTAAACCTTCTTTGACGTTAATACAAGGGTCAATCAGACCGTCGAAGACTACATAGAGCGTATTCTAGACACTTTGGTGGAAGAAATCGAAGAGCAGCTTGAAGGCGTTGAGTGGAGGATCTCCACCGCTCCTTGAGAAGAGGTTCTCTTTTCCCCTTTCAACATATTTCTCGAATCTAACTTTCTCTTGCATTTGATTGTAGTCACGAAGGACGATTCCCCATGCTCCTGCTAAGCTTAGTAAACGTAGGATTTTGAGTATATTCATGTGCTTACTAATTTCACTATTATACTAGGGATTTTATTTGAAACTACTATTTTGGCATAGTGTTGTTTTCTATTTCATTTTGAAAGCTTCGAATCTCTGGTTATGTGATTTAGCCTAAGCGGGCGTGACCCCTTATTCGTTTTAGTTTGTTGTTTGAGCTGCTACTAGTTTCTTCATTTTATTCTAATCAAGAGTTGTGCAAATTCCTAACGAATTGATTGCATTCATACATAGTCCTGCATCAAAACGCCTCTTTTACACCTGAACAGTCAACTCCACCATAGATAGATTATTCCAACAATATCATGTGCTCACCAAAGCATCAAGGAAAAGCTAAATATTAGAAATTCCTGTAATGAGACTCTGGGCTCCTGAATTTCATCATTCAAACTTAATTAAAAGAAGCTGTTAGTCCCGACCAACAGGTGCACGTAACGCAGCCATATGGCAGCATCTCCTGAAGATGTCCCTACTCTATCCAAGTAGCCAAGTAATCTTATTACGTCATAGTTGAAGAGACATCTAAACTTCTTAATTAATATAGTTTACAACCACAATTTTAAACACTTAATTTAGCCTACAGATTTTTATAATAATATATCACTATGAAATAATATGTCCTCCTAGTCTTACGTTTTCAAATATTCTTGTCAATAAGCTCATAATCAACAGCCAATAATTACATAAAATAGGTTGAGCATGATTTCAACAATGCACTCACTTTGCCTCATAATTTGGACTTATGACGTAACCGACTCCACAAGCCATTCATTATGAGCTTGCACTTGGAGTATGGTGGATTATTTTAGAGGAATATCACTGATACAACAATGGCATAAAATCCATCTAAATAATAAATAAGCCATTAGCAGCATTTAGTTAAAACCAAATTGGTGAAATCTGATTACTTTCAGCTGCCAACAAAAAATAATAAATTTTAATTATGCACGTACCAAATGATTCAAAATTTAGCAAAACAAACCTCAATTAGTGCATCACGCTTAGAGAGCTCTTCTTCAAGCTTTTTGGTAACACTAGCTGAAGTAACACTGTCATGAACCCCTTTTGGAGAAGAAAAAGCACCAGCAGAACCGGATTCTGACCTCAAATCACTTGAACTAAGAGCCTCCATGAGTTGTGACTCAATGCTTTTAATTTTGGCCTAGATAAATAACAAGGAAGAAGAAAAAAACTTGGTGACCTACACAATTACATCATAAAGAAAGCATGTAGAATTACAGCGCAAACACCAACAAAAATAACATCAAGCCTTTATCCCACTACGTGAGTTTAGCTACATAAATCCTTTTTTTCTCTATTATGTCGTATTAAGAGTCAAATTCTCATTTAAATCTAATAAAAAATAGCATTTTCAATACTTTCTAACCAATCTTTTTAAGTCTATCTCTACATTTCTTAACCGTTTTATGTGACCAAATCAATTAAGGAAACTCACTCTAACCTTTAACACTGGAGCTACATATAAAGCAAAATATTTTAAAAAAAAACTTCAAATGGGTAGAAAGATGCTAAATTTCACAAAGAAGAAATCGTGACCACTAATGAACAAACTGTTTAAACATTCAAGTGGTAAAGCACAAAGTTCGTGTATAAACCTTTGATGGGGACACCAGATCGTGGAAAGTCTATCAGAAACGTGGCCGTCGATCTACAACCACGATTGAGTCATTGTATTTCTAAGTGGTATTATGTATTTTCTTATTTATGATGTCATATTGTATTTGCTTTATTAGTTTTCCATTTTTACCCCTTAAGGGAGGTCGTATGTAAGCCCAGTGGGCGTTGTCGTCTTTTATTATCTTGAGTCTTTGTACGAGGCTATATATAGCCCATTATTCTATTTTGATGGGATGAATGATTGAAAGAAAATTTTCCACAAATCTTTTGAGTTCTCTTGAGAGCTTGAGAAATCGGTGAGAGATCACTAGGAGAGGGAAGATTGTGCATCACCCACCAATCTTGACGAGTCGGGTTCGTGGTTCTATTTCCTATCTCTTCCCTTCCTCCCACCACCACCACCGGCCCTCTTCACCTCAACAGACCGTACACCCAAGACCTCCTCCTTCAAGGCTATATATAGCCCCATTATTCTATTTTGATGGGATGAATGATTGAAAAAAAATTTTCCACAAATCTTTTGAGTTCTCTTGAGAGCATGAGAAACCGGTGAGAGATCACTAGGAGAGGGAAGATTGCGCATCACCCACCAATCTTGACGAGTCGGGTTCGTGGTTCTATTTCCTATCTCTTCCCTTCCTCCCACCACCACCACCGGCCCTCTTCACCTCAACTGACCGTAGACCCAAGACCTCCTCCTTCACCAAGCCCCTTTCCCTTACCCACCGAGATCCACATACACCCCATCTAACCGTCGATCTCCATACCCGAACCAAGCATGCCGCCGGCTCCTAGATCCCCTTTCCCCCTTTGATCCCCATTGCCTATTTTAGATTGATATAATTTGGATAGGTTTAAAATTCAAATTCATTCAATTTGAAATTTAAAATCTTTCCTAAATTACTAAATCTATTTTACCCCCCATTTCCTTTTGGATTTGTTTCCTAAATCCAACACCCCTCTTTGGGAATTAATTCAAATAGCCCCCTCCCCACTTGGCTGAAATCCCCTAAGCCACACACCTCATTATTTTCTTTCCTAAAGCAAGTATTGGGATTTGGAAACAAATCCTCCTAGCCCCTCATCCTGCCACTCCTACCTCTCTCCCTCTCCTCTTAATTCATTTCATGCATGAGGATTAATTAGATGATTGATTGGCACTTCTCCCTCCCTTCCAATTCTCCAAAACCTGAAGTTAGATTTCCTAAGCTTCTTCCTTGTGGCCGACCACCCTACTCCATCTTCCACCACCTAAATTCTTGAGGAAAATCTGCTTGGACAACAAAGAACACTTCTGTCAATACCTCGACGCGACAAGATCGATGCATGGCCGATCCAGATCTTGATTACGGTCCCGCCTACGACGAACAAGGCTTTGTTTGCATCCTGCACTCGACCTTTTTCGACGTCAACCCTCGCATCGACGACACAGTCGAGGAATAGGTGGAGCACATTCTAGACACTCTCGTCAAAGCCATAGAGGAGCAACTTGGTACCGTCTAGTGGAGGATTACATCCGAGCCGTGACGAAGGTCTTCCAATCTTTCTCCTCTTGTATTTCCTTAGTCTAACCCTCTCTTTTGTGATTTGATTTAATTCATGCAGATCGTGTTGGCCTAACTCTGCCGAGCTTAGTAAACGTAGGATTGAGTGCACTTTATTTGCTTCTAATCTTATTGTTATATTAGGGATCTTTGTTGAAAGCTATTATATTTGCATGTCGTTGATTTTCTTTGCTATTTTGATAATTCAAAGCTCTTATTTTTTATTTTGACGTTTTTATTTGCTAATAGTTCTAATCATTATTATTCTAATCAATAAGTCATGCAAGTTCTTATCAAATTAATTTAAGCATTGTAGTCCTACATCAACCTTCTAATCATGTCAACATGTTGTAAGATATTGTAATATAATAGCAAGCATAATTAGCTAAGCACAAGCTTTTGTCTAACAAATTAAAACAAATATATTTAATTCACAAGAACAAGGCACCGTATGCATACAATGACATTCCTACCAAATCAAGCAAAACCTACCCTAGAACGGATCCCTTTAGTGAAAGGCATCTCTTTCCAAACAAAACTACATGAAACCAACAAGTAACATCAAGCCTTACCCCACTGTGGGGTTGGCAAAAAACCAATAGCCAAAAAACAATCTGCACTAGGTTTGCTTTTGTTAAATCACAGATGTCCCTTGGCCCTTGATCCCACGGCCAGCAGGGAGATTTGTGGGAGTGTTAAATCTTAGTTGTCCCTTGACCATTTGATCCTACGGCCAGCATGGGGATCCGTGGGAGGCTCACCTAGATCATGCTGATCTCCTTCCATACTTGGTGTCTGATTTAGAAAGGATTATATTAGAGCAATTATGCATGATTCTATAATTATTTATTTCTTTATTAAGACATCTTGTATAGATCTATAAATAGGAATAGTTTTGTGCAATAAAATTAAGCCTTTTCCCTCTCCTATTCTCTGAATTTAACATCTTTATCATTTATTAACTCTATTGCAATGTGACATGACTCTTATCATATACATAGAAGGGAGCTCAAACAAGGTATATAATTTCTACATTTATTAACTCAAAAATTAACATTGTCCAAGCATTCAATCTCCAGTATGCATTCTTATCTCATCAATCAAACATGTTGGATGGTGTGCTTGTTATCCAATAATGTGCTAATCTTCTATGGAAATAACTAATTATTGCAGGCTCTACAATTGCTATGAAAATTGTCCAGCAATGTCCAATACAAGAGTGGCACCTTAAGGAAACAACTAAAATTGGTTCTCTAATCCTAAAATTATTGATCAGAGATATCTCTATTTTAATATGACTTTATTTTCAATTATATGTTCCTTTCTTTCATTTATGTGTTTACTTTATTTTCCCTATGAAAAACTCACATATAACCCTAACTACATGTTACTTGTCAATAGAATCCGGTAAGATCAATTTAAATTTCTTGAAGTTTCTCACACGGCATCAAAGCCCTATAATGTGTACCCTTCTGGTATCTATTGCACCTAAATTGCCAAAGGCTTCCCTCTTAACTGCAGCCACATTGCAAATTCTTCCCTACAATTCCAACAATCATAGCCTTCAGTGTTGTGATTTTCCGACAGTTGCGGCCCTCCTATATTCATCTCTTCTCAAGTCATGATCATTCTAGCAACCCGCCAACAACCACATTCTTGTCATCTCTCCGACAATTACAGTCCACCAAAGTCACAATCCAACAAAAAACAACCACATATATCATTATATCCTATTGTCGGACCCTCTTTATCTAAGACAACTATGTCGACTCCAACTAGTCTAGTCGTTCCAAACAGCTAACTGTTAGACCGGTAGTGGACCGGTCCAACTGGTCCATACCAAGACCGGCTCACGCGTAACAGAGGCGGAAGTGTTCTGCCTCTCATGTACGCGCCGCCCAGGCCGGGAGAGCAGTTTAGGCAGGGTTTTTGAGGGAGTTAGGAGGGAAATTTGAATGTAGTGACTGCTTAGGGATTTCCTTTTGGATTGTATGCATTAAATAGTTTGTTTTCCTAGGGTTATGACATCTTAATTTTGGATGAAATTTGAGATCTCTTATGTTCTTTTGGGCTCTAGTGGTGTCTAGAGATTTGGGAGAGATAGATCCTCCTCTTGAATAGAAGATCAACTGTATATTGCTATTTTCTGTTTCTATTTCATCAAATAATACAAATTATCTACTGTTTTCGTGGTTGTGTGAATTTTTGTGGAGAATTCTCGTTGTTTTCCGAATATTGATATATAGGAAATACTTAAGATCTTCAAGTGTTTCCTATCAAATTGGTATCAGAGCAATCCATGGATCATTGTGGGCTGATTTTTCCCTGAATTTTGGATCTAATATCCAAAATTTTTTATGGCGGCCAAGAAAGTTGATGCGTTGGAAGAAAAATTTGAAGAAGAAATGAGCCAAATAAAAGCCACGATGGAAAATCGACTCTCGTTCGTAGAAGACAATGTTTCATCTGTGGAAGAAACGATGTCGTCAATGGAAGACAAATTCTCCGATCTTCATTTGATGGTGAAGAAGATCTTGGAGAATCAATATTCAAACGGCGGCATCGGAGGCAAAGGGACCCATGGGATGAACTATGAATTCTAATTTTCGTAGGAGGGATGATGAGGTGGAAATCATGGAGGAAAGAGATGGAAGGCATGCAGGGAGGCATGGGTATGAGGGGGCTTGAATCACCGGGTGCTGGTTGGGGAAGAAAAGAAGGAGAATATTGAAGAAAGGGGGCTGAATTTTGAAGAAAAGAGGGGAGAAAGCAAAGAGGGGTTTGTGTATGAACGTGGGATAGAAGATCGTGAGACTTGGGGAGGGCCGAGCACTTGGAAAAGGGAAAACTATGGAGGAATAAGGGGGCATGGGAGATATTAGAAGGTGAGAAGTAGAAGATGCTCGTTTTTTAAGGGGATGATGCACATGGGTGGATCTACAAGGTGAAGAGGTATTTTGTTGTTAATGGACTGACGGAGGAGGAGAAATTGACAGAAGCAGAGCTATGTTTTGAGGGGAAGGCACTTTCATGGTATAAGTGAAGGGACTAGAGAGAGTTCAAGGAGTGCTTAGTAGAACGTTTCCAAACCGACGGGGAAGGAGACTTCAATGAGCAAATTTTTGCACTAGTGCAGGACGGATCAGTAGCAGACTATCGTGAGCGTTTCGAGCACCTAGCCAATCAAGTGGAGCGATTATTAGAGACTGCATTGGAAGGAAGCTTCATGAAGGGGCTCAAGACAAAGATCAGAGCGGCGGTGAAAGTCATGATGCCTTGTGACTTGGGAGAGGCCATGAAGTTAGCACAGCTGATGGAAAATTAGAAGAATCTAGAGAAGGGAGCCAGGAGCAGCAGCTCAGGAGGCACTTACAGGACGACAACCACTCTTATAGCACCCAAGGGGCCTGCATCAGGCAATATTAATGAGACTCCCAGGGAGAATCCAACATGAGGAGGAAGTTTGGGGAACTTCAAAAGACTGACGGAGAGGGAGATGCAGGAGAAGAGGGCGAAGGGAATTTGCTTCAGATGTAATGAGAAGTATACTCCATGGCAAAAGTGTAAGGATTGAACTCTTCAGGTTCCCACTGTCTGTGATGATGAGGGAACTTTGGAATGGCTCTGAAACTTATAAATACAAGCAAAAGGTTGAATTTGAAGACATTTCAAAATATATTGTTCATCCTTTTTTTTTTGCATTATTTGTCTAAATATTTAAAAGCTCAACCAAAGGAAATCTAACTATCAGGCAGAAGAGGTGAAATCAAATTATCAGAGTTGACTCTATACCAATCTAGGGGCAACTCCTTTAATAGAATAGGTATGCAATAAAAACTTAAAAGCCAATTTTAAATTTTCCTTTGGATTTAGAGGCTTTTGTGCATGTTCCTATTAGCCCTACAGTAGTGATCAAGTCACAACAAAAGACATCACCATTAATCTTGATTACCTTATTAATATAACACCTCACCTCCTTTCAAATTAAAAACACAGAGATGATCAGAATGCTCAGCAACTGATGTAGAACGGGAAATCGGCTGCTTTGCTAGGGAGAGGTTCCAAAATCCAGAAAACGTTTCAGATTTTGGAACCAAAATCTGAGCCCAAAATTCTGAGAAAACCTTCAGTTTTCTATGCTTAGGAGCAAAGAAAATTGGAAGGGGAATTCCAGCTTTTGTCCAGCAAGAGGTGAACGTGAGATGCCTCTTCCAGATCAGCAATTCCCACGGGACAGCATTGAAGATTTTCAGCCAGCAAAGGGAATTAAAGAAAGGATTTAATTCCCAAGACAGAAGGCTGATTTTGGCAATCCGATTTCCTCTTGAGAGGGGAGGGGAGGCAAGCTCTTTAATTTTGCCTGAGAAGAAAAGGGAGGGAGACGGGTGGGAGAGAGGGGGGAATCTGATGAAGAAAATTTCCAACGGTGTAAGGGGAAGAAATTAGGGAATTAAAGTCCAATTCCCCTCTACAGCCTAGGGAAGCAATTAATGGCTTGATCTTTGAAATTCACGGCTGGTAGGAAGGAGGCAATATCTTCCAAAGAAAGGTGAGAGGGAATTTCAAATCAAAAATGAGTTTGGCAAGATATAATGAGGGGATGCTTGGGCAACATTACTTGGAATGTGAGGGTGACGTGAATATGGGGGAGGATTTATTTCCAAAGCTAATTTCAGGTTTTGAACAATTCGGTTAGGAAGAGATTTAGGGATTTTGAAATATTTCCAAAAAAAGAGAATTGACTTAAGGAAATAAATCTAAATCCAAGCCATGTCTTAAATCTGAATTTAAATTCAGATTTGAGAATTAATGACGATTGGCTTAAATGGTGGGAGAGATTAATGGTGTGAATAATGCTAATTCGAATTCAAATTTTGGAATTCAAATTTACATTAATGAAGAGCTCTTCCCTAATTGGAAACTAATTGATTACAAGGGAAAGATTAAGGGAGGCCGGCGGGATTTTTTTTTTTTTTTTGAATTCAAAATTCTGAGATTTTTATTTCAGAATTAATGACATCATTAAATGCCTAATTATTAAGAATGAATTAAGCAATAAATAAATTTGAATTCAAATTTGAATTTTGAATTCAAATCCTTCGTTAACTTAATCCCTCCAATTTAGGAAAGGCAATTAATAATTGGAGCAAAGGTGGGGGTTCTTGGTTGGGGTGATGGAGGGGTTGTTAAAACTGGCGGTTCAATGGGAAGGAGGAAGGGGCCGGTGGCGGTGGAAGAAGGAGATGGGGATGTCGACAAGGAGAAAATGAAAAGATAACGAAAAGAATAAAACAACGAACCCGGCCATCTCCAAGGTTGGTGGGTGATACGATTCTCCCTCTCCAAGGGATCTCAAATCACGAGCCCGGACCCATCCTGCGGCTGGTGACAACTTCGATTCCTTCCCATAGGAATCCCACTAACGCTCTCTCACAAGAAGAACAAATGTGGAACACAAATTTTCATATTCATTAACCATCCTATTACAATAGCTAAAGGCCATATATATAGGCCACAATATGAGAAAATAAAAAAAATTACAAAATTGCCCCTTGGGCTACAACACTCAAATAAATTAACCTAGGGGTAAAACAGGAAATAACATAAAAATAGAAACTAAAATGCAGAAAATAATTCATAAATGATAACTTAAATCAGAGCCGTCGATTTACGACGCCTCCTGTGATAGATGCATCAGATTTTCGTGCCGATGTCCGCATCAGCAACCTTATGATTATTAAGATCAAGGTTACGGTGGATAGGAGATTCAGATTAAATTTACAAGAGGCATGAATCAAAAAGGAAATGTATCTTCACTCACATCTTTTCACTGGTCTTTAAGTAAAACGATCCAAATAAATCTTTTTTGCAGTCTTCATGCAACTAAGGATTCTATTTCCCAGACAAACATAAAATCTCTATCTTATCTAGTGCGGTTTTCTTTTCTTTGTAAAAATTCTTGGTAATTTTCCTTTACAGGAACAAATCATTTTCTTCTATAAAATTTGCTTAAAAAAAAACCATTCGATAATGTCCATTTCGAGAGTGGATCCTTATGGCAACAATTCAAACTAACTCCTAGACCCTGAAATTATTAAGTAATCCCTCGTACAAAGAGACCTTATTTTCAGTTATTTATATATATATATATATATATATACACCAAAGCAATACTCAACAAAAATTTGCTATTCCCTGCATAATTCATCAGGACACCTAGTTCTGTTCTAATTCCACACGGAAGGTACAGCATGAATCTGTTCATTTCTACTTCAGAAGCACACAACATCAAAACTGAACCCAGACAGTACAAAAAAAGCAAATCAAGATCAGTCACAGTATTATTACAAATATTAACTCATCAAAAAGAAATATTATCCAAATAACGAGAATTTAATACATTCAGTGCTCTAAGGATAGAAGTACAACCTGCAGATTCTGTATGGTCAAATTCTGTTGGTGTATCTGCATTTTCTGCTCATGATCAAGCTGTAATAGACTAGCAACTTGATTCCTCAGTTGACCGCTTTGTTCTTTCTCGAGCTTGACCTTCTCAGCAAGTATAGTGTTTTCAGACTGCAGTTAAAAAAAAACGTCTGATAAATAGCCAGCAAATGTTGGCAAAAACTAACTCAAGCCATACAGCAGAAGGCAATTATGAACATTTCAGATTTCAAAGCTCACAGAAAAAAGCAATGTAAGAAAGTATCAAGATGCAATAGAGGACCAAATTCAGAAGAAAAAAAAATTAATGAGGCATAGAAACATAAAAACCCCAACACAGAAAAACATCCAAATATGTGTGTGCGAGCCAAACGCAATCAAATACACATCTTGCTCAAATGCTGCCTCTCAGCACTTGTTGGTGGTTTATGTGTTGGAGTGGGGGAATGGAAGACTAACAAAAGATGGGGATGTCAAAGCTTCATTTTCTATGAAAACTAAATTTCATCCTTCCTAAAAGCAGGATATTGTATATTAATTTCACGTGATAAATTAGTTTTTAGTATGTGAATTTCAATCTTTCTATTTACACAACTAAAGTTTGAGTGTTTGACTAAAGAAAATCCAAGTTGACAAAAAGAGACAGACCTAAAAGTTTGCAAATAAACCACAAAACTTCAAGAAAAAGCGCATCAAGCTATAGTATGCTACAGACAAACCTACGGAGGAAAAAGAAAATAAATTGGTAGATGATCATAAAAAATTTTAAAGCCAATAAATTAGACATTCCTGCCGGTCCTCCATAATTCTTCTTTTTACACATTTCCTACTAAACCTTTATTACATAGCCCACGGATTTTATATCTATGCTTAAATGTAAAGGAGTCCATTGAGAAAAGAATGATACATGAGGTAAGGTGAAATAAGTCTTTTGATTCTTAACTAACGTCTACTTAGAGTATTGATTACAGCTAAAGTTCCTGCATCCATGAGACTAACAAAACGTAAAAAGAAAAAAAAAATATGACATCATTTGAAGGTTTTTCCAGCGTTCAAGCAAAGGGAATAATACATCATTAACAGTACATCATTCAAAAGCATATATATCTGCAAATGAATTCTTTAGCAAATGCATTAATTCTATGCTTAGCAGGTGTCGTGAAACTTAGAGAACACAAAAACAGTTAAACTTATTAAAGATGAGAAATAAAAATGAATAAGACAACCAATCTAAATAAAGGTTTATATCACCAACATCCAATAAAATGCCAACAGATAATGGCGTTCCAGAAGACACATCTGCCATTTTTGTTGTATGAACACACACTTCCATATATATAATGCAAATGTTTCTATCGCCCGCTCATTCTTTTTATTCTCCTAACTATACAGTTATTCTCAGAAGAAATTAGTAAAAATCATGCAGCTCTCCATTATTCAAGAAAGATTTGCAAGACAACTAAGAGAATTAAGAGCACAAAGTTGCATCAGAACCAAATTGAAAGAATTCAGAGTCCATGCAGCAAAAAAACCATCTCTCTACATAGATAAGCAAAGACGCACATGACTGATAGATCTCTCCAACAAACCACTATTTGCACTGATTTGCAGAAGCTAGTCTTTGTTTGAAACCATACAATCACAGCATTTTATTTCAAGCGAGCTTTCAAAACCAAGACCACGTTACTTTCAAAACGAAGTGCTATTCTAATTCAAAAAAGAGTATAAGAGTATCAATTTGCTTCAGGATTTAATGAAAATATGAAAAAGTAGGGAATCATTTACTTTTATGATAAAGGGTAGCCGATCATGTAAATTGTAGAAAAATAATTAAGATGGCTAGAATCACCTTAAGCCTATTTAAACAGTACATATTGAAAAAATAAGGACAGCAGCTTGACGAGATTTAATTAAAGTGTTCAGCATCTTTGTGTTTGTAATTCGCATTTATGCTGCAGAGCCATGACAACATCATAAAATATGTATTGTAAATTTGCTTTCCTAAACAATAGTAAAAATCCGGAACAAATAAGCTGTTTTGCCCAGTCATCCTATGATTTTGAAATAATACCAGCTCGATTATGTTCAAGCTGATAATCAAGTATAACACAGCCTTTAAACTATAAAAATCACACACAAACATAAAGTTTATTTTTAATTGTGCAATTTAATATTAAAAACCAGTAATATCTTCAAAAATCACAAACAACATGGCTTTTCAGTTATATGATGCTTAAAAGCCTTAAACTATTAAAATCGCAATATTTTAAGAAAATTAAAGTTAAAAAATTAAAAAATAAAATAAAAGCAATATAAAGGCTAGGTCTACTTTGCTCTAGTGCTATAAGGAGTGTGAATGAAGATTGAACACCCAAAAAATTTTGGATGAAAAGAAGAGTTGATTTTGTTCTTTGGAGATAAGTAAAGAAGGGTTTGAACATGTGTTTAAAATTTAAGTTTTTAGGGGTATTCGATTAATGAAAAATATAGCTATTTGGACATCTTTTGCCCATTAAGGAATTTAGGAATATTTGTGGAAAACATATTTAATCTAGCCTTGCAGAGGTTTCTATTTTTTCTTCCAGCATCCCCTTTTTGTTGAGGAATCAACTTAGGAATTTTGTTGGATAATCCCTTAATTTAATGGATAATTTTCTAAGATCAATTGTAAGTATAATTGGTATTGTCAATTTTGGTAACTTAGATGTTGGACTGAGATTGATTGCGGACGATGATGTTTTTTTCATTAAAATTTTAAAAATTCATCATACTTGGATTTTCTGTCATTAAGAAAATCCAAGGAGACATGTTTAACATCATTGATGTAAAATTCAAGAACAAAAATCTCAATATTTAAACTATTTTATCATCCACCATTATCTCTCATCAAACCCATGAATAATAAATATTTCTTATTACTCCTTATTCAACCAGCTAGAGCCTCACCAGAAGCATGTGAAATCCAACATCATCATGCCAATACATCCAACCTATGGAGAATTAGCTTCACTTCAACACTTAGAAGGAAAAGAAAACCCGAAAGAGGAGCTATAAACATATCTCTAACACACCCCCAACAACCCAAACCTAGTTTAAGGACCAATAAAATATTAAGTACAACGACAACAACATCAAGCCTTTGTCCCACTACGTGGGGTCAGCTACATTAATTCATTTTCTCCATTGTGTCTTCTTAAAAGTCAAATTCTCGTTTAAATCTAATAAGGAAAGATCATTTCTAATATTCTCTAACCAAGTCTTTTTAGGTCTACATCTATCTTTCTTAGCATAAGTCAAATCTAATACCTCTTTCCTAATCGGGTCATCGGAAGGCCGTCATTTTATGTGACCAAACCATATAAGGCAACTCTCTCTAATATTATCTTCTACTAGAGCTACCCCAAACTTTTCACGAAAATGCTCATTTCGTGTCATATCTCTAAGAGTAAAGCCACTCATCCACCTGAGCATCCTCATCTCTGCAACACTTAACTTAGCATTATTCTTCTCTTTTAATGGCCAACATTCGGCGCCATAAAACATTGTAGGTATCACCACCATCTTATAGAATTTTCCCTTAAGTTTGAGGGGGATTTTTCTATCACACAACAAGCATGATGCATTCATCCACTTCAACCATCCAACTTGAATTCTTCTGAAAATATCCCCATCTATTTCACCATCACTCTGAAATAATAAAATATTAAGTGTTGAGAATAAATTCATAGATGATGATATTGATCTCTCTTATCTTATTGCTCTCAAGAAAGAGATTATGTCATGCACCAAGCACTCAATATATAATTTCATGTTAATAAAGGGCATTCACTAAGATTTCGTGTTTTCTTAGTTCTTTAGATAAAATACATATTCCAAACAATATTTCTAAAGCTTTCAAAACCCTCAAGTGGAAGAAAACTGTAATGGAAAAAAGCATTACCTTCAAAAAATGGTATGCCTGAAGTTTTTAAACTTCAACTAGAAAAACAGCTTTTATGATGCAAATGAATCTTTACAATCAAATATAAAGCATAGGAGGGTATAGATAAATTCAAAACCTGATTTGTTGTAAAGAATACACATAATAATATGATATTGACCATCAAGAAACCTTCTCTCTAGTTGTCAAGGTCAATACAATTTGAGTTTTGCTCTTTCATGGAAAATTTAAACTAGCCTCTATATCAACATGACATAAGGAATTCTTTTTTTATTAAAGGACCTTAAGATGGAAGTATACATTGAGATCTAAACTATGTTTAAAAATCAAAAAACAAAAAAATATATATATATATATGTAGACTAAGAAAAGCTCCATATATCCTCAAATAATCTTCTCATGTCTGGATTGGCAGATTATCCAAATAGGTAAGACATGATATTTCCATGTGTTTGTGCATTCCCCCTAAGCAATGTCTCATACAAATAAAGGGAGAAGTGGTAAGTGTGAACTTAGACATCACTCATAAGTGTAGTACAATAGTCAACAGCTTAACTCAATAATGGAGACAAATTTCATGGGCTGGTCGGGACACCAACTAAAAGTGATGCCCTAAAACTTGAACAAATTATGCTAAAAAGCTGATAGATTGACTAATGTAAAAAATAAGATTAAATTACCTAGATGAATATGGAGAATTATAATGAAAATGATAAATAATTGACAGAAACAATCACAAGAGAACAAAAAAATGCGCACATGCTTGCAAGAAACTAAAATGGGAAAGCTTTTAAGCTGAGTAGTTAAAATAGGGATGTCCCTTGCAAGTATCCTAGCATAAAGGAAATATCATGAAGGCTCAAATGCAGATGTTTTAAAATTGCAATTAAACCAGCAATGCTATGTGAATTTACTTGCCTGACATCAAAAAAGTCATTCATATCTACATTAAGTGTAGCAAATATAAGAAAATTAATATAAATGTATGATAAAAATACGAAAGAATAAGAAATTTGTATGTTATAACAGTAGTGCAGCCCCTGTAAAATATAAGATGGTAAAAAATAAACAAAAGCCAATTAGGCATGCAAAACGGTGCAACACATAGCAAACGATTCACCAAAGGAAAAATAAGGAAAGAACAAAAGGTATGGTTCAAAATCATGAAAAAGTTTAATGCAAAATAAGGTTAACACCTCATGTAATACTTAATATGAATGAATGTAGAAAATCTACATAGTCAATCCCGATAGTTTAATCATTCATTTAATATAGTCCATCAAATGTAGAAAATTGCATACCCAACCCACATGGAACAAAAAAAAGAGAAGTCAGAATGAAGAAGCCCCTATTCCCGCTTCCTCTATTATGCACGAAATGACCCCTGCTCTGCTCGATATGATCTCATGCCACTCGATCCCTGCTACAGCTGTAGAAATCAGCATATGTGGCAAGAAAGCAACATGAACGTTGTGAAAATCAAGACGATCGAGGCCATTGATTTCAATTTTTTTATTTGGGAATTGATTGGAGTTCAATTGGACTTATTTTGAATCCACTTGGACCCGAGCTAAGTCAGATTTCACCCAATTGAGCTCGATTTGAATCAATTTGAGCTTAATTTAAGTTTGATTTGGTTCGATCGACTCAATTTGATGAATTGAACTTGAATCGATGCCGATTTGAGTCGAATTGGGGTTCGACATGACTCAACTTGGTTGATTGGGTTCAATCGAACCTGATCGAGTCCGATTTGACTCGACCCGAATCGAGTTGACACAAAAATTGCATCAACAAACATCTACTTACACAATGTACAAAACATTTAGTGTCATTAAAGAGATATTCCTCATATGCAATTAGCTTTAAAGCACATAAAAGGTTGCAGGCATTAAAAAAAGAATGAGTTAGAGGACCTTAACATCAGCCTGCAGCGTGAATGAAACCTTCCAGGCTTTCTGAACTTCATTAAATAGTAAAATGCACTGATCATTGGCATCCTTAAGAGCGGACTTTAGTCCAAAAACTTCCTGTTTTAGAAGCTGGACCTCCTTCTCTTTCTCATATAGCTCCTTGCGTGAGTCATTTGCCTATAGTCAAATGACATTAAAAACTAAACCTGGCTAATAAATATTTAAAAGATGTTTAAAAATAAATAATAAAGCACATAAAAAAGTATAAGAAAGAAGCAATATATTCACCGCATCTTTCCATTTCTTGATTGTATCTCGGTTTCCAAGGCTTAGCTCTGCATTTCTTGCCCTCGCAGAAAAGTTAAGGGCACACTGTGTTTTTGCTAGGTTTGAAGAATTAGGACAAACATGAGCAATTAACAACGTCTTTGAGCTACCACCTGCAAAGCAAAAAAGTAACAGGACAAAGGCAGCCAATGGTTAGTATAAAAAAATAAACAGTAAAATATAAAAGAATGAATATTGATCATTTAAAAAAAAAGTAAAAAAACAACACAACATATTTGAATTTCCCAGTCATTTGTTTTGTATTTTAGAAACAACAATTGAGATAAATGGCAAATACACAAAAGAAATGCTATTGACTATTTCCTAAAGGACACAAAATTGGAGTATTTAAGCAGTAGAAAATCAATATTACTATTATCTTATCTTCTAAGGACAAGATTCCTAAACAAAGCAGTTTATACCACTATAAAGATGCGCTTTAAAAATCACATGATCATCCAGGAATCAAACTATAAGTGTTTCAGACCAGTTTACGTGAAATTATTCAGCAATAATTAAACAAAAAAATACAACATCAAAAACATCACCGGCTGAATAATGCCCATGAGTAATGACAGACTGCCCGAACAATCTCCCAAAACAAGCCTAAATGAGATGGCCACCTCATGTTAATGAAGTTTGTATTTTGATGGTAATGCACATAAAGAGCATGTTAATCAAGACATCAGTTCTGCATAAGCTGCCACTACATCAGCACATTTATTTGGGAGATTGGTCAGGCAGCGTAGAATTACTCTAACATCATATGAAAAGTAATAGATAACACAACTGGGGGCATAAAGTTTAAATTAAAAGAAATGGAAATGAAACCAAAGAAGAGATTTTAAGTTACCCATAGAATCAGCAAGTACTTTGGTGAGCCTTGAGTTCTCATATGGCACGGTTTCCTTCTTTGATGTCAAGGATGATAAAACATCCCCCAATCTAATTCCCAGAAATAATGATGTGAGAAACATTCAAAACTACAAAAGAATCGGACAAAAAATTGCTGTCAGAATGCATAAAAAACGCCAAATCAGTAAAAGACAAATAGATCATTTTCCTAGTATTAGCTTGCAGAAGGTTTAGATTAAAAAACCAGAAACAGTTATTGGTAAAAAGTTTTAATAAATATCAGTAATTTTCCACAAGCATGCATATGTTTCATAACTCAACCACTAGGACTTGCACATGAAGTTAAAAAGCTCCACTTCCAAATTTAACATAAAATACGAACTGGGAAATGCTTCAGCCTAAGGATGATAGCATAATGAACTTTGTTAATGAAGAATTAACGGTCAAATCAACCCATAAATGAGGTGTTAACATTAAAGAAACATCTTCATGAAACAAAGTACTGCAAATCTAGGACTAATTTACAACAAAAAAATGCATTGCTCAATAGAAATAACTAAACAAGCAGGAGACGTATTGATGAGATCAAAAATAAAAGATAGAGAGGGTAAGCCATACTCCCACGCTCAATGAACAAATTAATGAATTTTTTTAACTGACACACTCAATTATTTACCACAACAATGACACTCTAAAATGGATAATGAAGAAAGTACATACATTTTGAATAAACATGAAAATTTTCTCAAGGTAATAGGAAATTAAGAAAATAAACTAAAAAAAGCATTGCAAAAAAATGCAAGCACACACAAAGCAGTGCGAAAAACAGGCAATGCAATTTTGGTTTGTTTGATAGACACTGAGCAGGACGCAACCCTCCCCCGGGAATGGCTCGTCCATCGTTGTCAATATAGCGACAATTTTTTTTCCAAGCAACATAGAAAATAATAGCATTGCCAAACAAAGTATATTTCGAGAACTGAAATCATAAGCAGAAAGCAATTCAGTAAAGTATGATGAACTTTAAATTCAACCTTAAACCCCAAAGAGGGAAGTAAAACTATCTGTTGACCCGCAAGACTGAAACAAAAAAAAAATCAAATCTTACCTGCTCTGCCGAACCACGTCGCTTCCCACGTCGCGCCTCGCACGACTTCCTCTGTCGTCGCCACTCCTCGCACGACTCGACGTCGCATCCACCACAACGCTGCATGACGAGCCCGCGTCGTTAAAAGGGCAAAGGGATCGAGGCCTTCGGCCTCTCCCCCGCTCCAATTTCCCGAATCCTCTCCGAACTCCCGCTCTCCCTCCGACCCCGTCGTGGCTGTGCGACTTCGCTCTCGTCGACGACTTTCCCCTTATGCCGGATCGGAAGTCTCAACATTTTGATCGGAAGAAACGACTGAAGCTGCCGCCTCCTCCCTTTGTCCGATTCCCTCCTCTCCCGATCCCAGTCTCTCCTGCGAGCTCGAAGGCTGATCGGCTCCGCTCCTTCCCCGACTTTCCCTTCCGGTAGGATCGGAAGTTACGGCTGTTTGATCGGAAGTAGCGACGGGACTCGCTCGCTGTGAAGCTAACCTTCTCCCCTTCGGCGGCTTCTTCGTGGCTGTCGAACTTCGCTCCTTCAAACGACTTTCCCTTCCTGTCGGACCGGCAGACCGACATTTTGATCGGAAGCGAGACAGAGCTCGCTCGGCCGTGAAGTTAACTTTCTCCAGTCCGTGCTTCTTCGACTCCCGCGGCTGGTCCGACTTTGCTCCTTTGACGATCCTCCCTTGCCCCTGGATCGGAAGTTAGACGTTTTGATCGGAACCTGAACGGGAGCTCGCAAACCGTGAAAGTAACTTTCTCCCATTCGTGTTCTTCTTCGGCCAACCCCCGTAAATCCCCAAACCGAGAGCAAGGGGGAGGATTTAATTAATATTTATTAATATTAATTATATTTAATTATTATTTAATTATAATTATAATTAATTATTTTATTATAATTAATTAATAATTAGATAATGTCTTCAAATTCAAGACACGCCATTAAATATTAAACTTACTAGTGGGTCAAGTTTCAAATTTTATTATAATAATTTTATCAGCCAATAAGCATGTTAAAAAAACAAAGATTATCAAGCATCATATTGACACATTCAGTTGATCGTATGATCTTGAAACTTCTTGAAATCATGTGTGTAATTGTTAGCTTTCAAAGAGCCAACATGATTTTTATGGGGGACAGAAGAGAGTACTTTCAGTTGGCAAAGCAAGCAGCAGATAATCAATAACAAGACATGTAGCCCTCATCAAAGTCTTACATTCTTAATGTGAGGCTTCTCAAGAGAAAAGTATTGTTTAAGGATGTTGCAATGTTATACGCAAATTTTATATTGTGGATGGCTTCCCAAATTGCAGTTCAACTTGATCCTTGACCCAAGAAGCCTCCTTAAGTATGTATTCCCTTGTCCACGGGGACCATATAAACCAGAAGTAAACCAGCCTACGGGAGAAACATGCGAAGGTTTTCCGCCTCCTGTACGCAGGAGCCGACCGCCCAGGTTTGACGAAGCCGTTTTGGAAGGATTTTTGAGGGAGTTATGAGGGAAATTTGAATTTAGGGACTGTTTAGAGATTTCCTTTTGAATTTTATGCATTAAATAGTTGGTTTTCCTAGGGTTACGGCATCTTGAATTTGGCTGAAATTTGATACCTCTTAGGTTTAGGTTTCCTTTGGGCTCTAGCAGCGTCTAGAGAATCGAGAGAGATCGATCCTCTCGAATTGAGGATCACTTGTATTTTGTTTGTTTTTCTTCTGTTAGTTGATTTTTCTCAATAAAGTATGTTGTTTTCTTTGATTTTCCTCTAGTTGTTGAATATTCTAGCATATTATGTCAAGATCATTATGTTTCACTTAAGATCTTCAGGTGTTTCCTATCAAGGACCTATCGGATTTTTTTGGAAATTGGGATATTATGTGGTTTATGGGAGCATTAATTAGGGTCACTAAACTCAACACCTACTAGATTTTAACTGGTATAGATACAATAACTATGGCACACTAGGTTACACCATACGGAATGGGCGCCTTTGCAAATCATGGCCTTTCTTGATTTTAGCACTCCTCTCACATTTTAAGAAGAAAGAAGGAGAGGAGGTGGCTCTAAGCATAGAACATATTTTTGCATATGTTTTAAACATTATTTTTCCTTTTTGTTAACTTATTATTGCTCTCCATTGTGGGAAGATTTTCTTAGCCCATTGAAAGAGAGATGATATCCTTTTATTAGGGATCTGCACGAGAATCCCAATCCTATATTCATAATCTGGCATCTTTTGATTTTAATATTGTTGTAGTAGAAATGAACTTTAGAACTTTGAAATGAACTTTTAAATGCTTGCTAAAGTTGTTGTGGATCATATCATAGCGGTTGCTAATTTCAAACATGGCTTAAATGCAGGTAATCTCTGTTGAGAGCATCATTATAGCAACTCGAAGGGTTCTTCGCATTGCAGACGAGGGCAAACACCACCAAGAACAACTTGTTTCACTCTGGTGATTCACCCTCTGAGAAGGTAGATTTAACTTGAAATCAATCTTACATAATTAATTTTACTGCCTCAATTTGTTATGGCAAATCGGGCAAAGTTATGTACCACATTATAACTGCTTCAAGATCTTGTAACTTTGGCATGTGTGAGGCCGTTTAGTTGCAAGCATTTTAAAATTCAATGTATTCAAAATACAATGTAAAGTAAAATTATATATTTCAAATAGTGTGTCGGTGTTTGGTTGCTTGTAAAAGAAATTTAGAAGTTTAACTATTTTGTGTTTGGTTGCTTGGAAAATAAAATCAATATTTGAAATACAACAGCAACCGATGGTGGTGTGATAGGAAATACTTGAGTTCGCAAGTAACCTAAGGTAATACTTGAGTTCGCAAGCAAACCTAGTCGAAATTAGCCCAAAACAGTGAGAAAAACTGCTGTCCCAGCAGTTGAACAGCTACTTCACAGCAGGAAATGCACCCAAACAGTGAAAAGTAAGGAAAAGAAACAAGGTTTTCACTAATAGATGCAAGAAAACAAAGAAAGATACAACGTTCTTCGATTGGAGAGGAAGAACCACTCTCCAAAAGTCTCTAGCAAACCCTAGAGCCCAAGCACACACAATGAGATCTCAAATAGCTTTTCAAATTCCCGATAACCCTCATTCCCTCCTATCCCCCTGATTAACATGAAAGGAGTCTTACAAATTACCTAATTACCCCTTAAATTCAAATCTTTCACCCCAAAAATTGCATTCAGTCCATCATGGGCCCCATAGGAGTTTCGCCCCCCTCCCTGGCTCTTCCGCTACCTGGAGTAAACCAGGACCAGCTGGACCGATCCAGCCGGCCCCTCCTGGGCCGGCGGCATATCAGTTATATAAGATGTTTATCACTTTGATAAATTTTTCTTCATAGTTATCCTACATCAATTTTACATGCACTTCTTATTAATGGGTACTTCTCCCTTCATTCTACATCACAAACCAACCAGTCAAATATCTTATTTAAGATGCTAAACTGGTCATATCACTAATATAGCCATATCCCTCTATCCTTTCTAATTTTATCACATATATCCTAACATTTTACTTTTTCCACACTATATTTAGTTGTCAATAACTTATATTTTTCCCTATACTCTACTCTATATAATTTAGTCATCCAATATACAAAGAGAAGAGATACAAAGCAAGAGACAGCAACAAACAGCCTGGATAACAAATAACAGCAAATAAAGCTTGATTACTTGCTTGCATGTCAGGCACTTAACCTTATTTTGCATCTTAGAATAAAACAAGCATTATGAAAGAGAGAAGACTACAGCAAAAACTTACGCAGAAAGTGACTTTGACACATGTAGAAGCTCTGTGACCTGATCTCCACTGGTATCTTCAACAAGAAAGCATTCACTACCAGGCAAGTCTACAAGAGAAAGTTTGCTATAGACATTTTCCCTTGTGACCAAATTAGTATAGAATATATGGATGGTGACAACCCTATAAGCAGTTGAAAAAAGATATGCATTAAAGAAAAGATTAATAACCGCTGAATATACTAACTGAGCATTGATTTTTAACTTATAACATGCTCCTTTAAAGTTTAGTTTTTCTGACATGGAAAAAGTTTACAAGAAATAGAGGTAGAAGAACTGCTATATAACATAGACTTTTTGGTATGCTTCTCACAGAATCCAGTCAGTGAATGCTGAGGTATAAATAAGTGGATAGCAAAAAACTCCAAACTGATGCAAAAAGAGGCTGAAGACAAGATGTTCCAACTAAATAGAACTCCACTTTCACTATGCTTGACAGTGTTATTAATTATAGACGTGATTTTCTGCATTTAGTTGAGTGATTCTAATGAAAAATCATATAGTAGTATTGAGGGGGACAAAATGGAGAGAATATGCAATTTCTTAGCTCCTTTTTATGAGATAACTTATTCATTTCTAGCTCAAAATATCCAACTGTAAATATCTATTTCTCTTGCATCTCTACTGCTTATGCAGAAGTGGGCATAACTACATAAAAAATGGCAACTTGAATGTTTTCCAAATTTGCAATGTATTGATAAAAATTTCGTGTTATCTTAGTAATAGCTATTATTATTGATCACAGATATCAATTTAACTTTATTAAATGGTATTACAAGAAACTATATGGCAATTATTGTGTTTTTTAAATTAAAAAGGTTAGGGATAAGTTATATTCATTATTTATAACTATTCAAAAGTTGGCAAGCATGGTTCAAAGGATAGTCATTAGTAGCAACATAAATTTGTCCAAGTGATATGAAAAGACTTTATGCAATAATTATAAAATCACAATTTCCATCAATAATTCTATTTAAATAAATACAATTATGTGTTTATGGATAGTTTAATTTCTACAACTCCTTTTTTCCCAACTTATTGATGCATGCTTTGAACTCCACGAACATAATTTTGGTAAATTCGAGGAACAAATAACAATGACCAAGAAGTCTTAACTTGAAATTTATCTTGTTGCTTAATAGAAAAGTCAATTTAGATATCTAAAATTTCTGGAAAGATAATCGGTACATAGTTCCTAAAGTCTCAGCTATCGCTCATGATGTTCTGTGCATCTCAATTTCTACAGTAGCTTTTTAAAATGCATTTAGCAATAGCGGTGGAATACTGGATTAGTAACGAAGTACATTAAAGCATGATATTACCACAGTATTAATAACGAATTGCATTGAAGCAAGCTATTATCGAATCATTGGTCTGTGCAAAAAAATGGTTATATGGAGAACAAGGTAAGACATCAATTAACTTGAAATAGCATTTTTATTTATATATTATATAAATTTGTTTGAAGTTTTTCTTGCTTTTTTTGTAGTTATAAATGATCCTAAACTTGGCTTTATCATAGAGAATATCATGAACTAAAACGTTAATCATAATAAAAGCGAAGATGGCGATAGTTCAATCAGCAGAGTTGTGTAGTTGGAGAGGAATTTCTTACGCAATTGTTGTGGAACATAAACTTGTTTGAGATATTTGTTTATGGCGATAGTTCAATCAGCAGAGTTGTGTAGTTGGAGAGGAATTTCTTACGCAATTGTTGTGGAACATAAACTTGTTGTTGGCTATATGTAGAACTTTTAATAGTTGATGTTTGTGGTAGGCTCTTGAGTTTTCATATTTGTTTATGGTTTAGGAATCATATTTATGATATATCTATGCTCGCTTCATTTATTGGATGATTGCCCGGTTGAGCCATTCAATTGGGAGCTTGAAGTCAAGGGAAGTTGTCAATCATATCTACTCTTCAATTTGATTTGTTTGTTCATACACTTGAATTTGACATCTAAGATCTCATTTCTCTCAATTTCCTAAGGATCTTACCTTGTGCAAATCATATGAAGCTGGGAAGGAGCTTGAAGCACTTCTGCAAATATTCATTTCAAAAAATGGAGAGTTTGTTTCTCAGCATTGATCGATAGGTTTTAAGATATAGGGTTAAGATCTCTTTTTTTATCCAGAATAAAATGCAAATTATTAACTACTCTTCCGTCACCTACACCAACTGGTCCAACATAGTCAGCCCACAATCCATCGAAGATTAGCTCAAGCAAGACATTTCTGATGTTGTGAATGGTATGAAATAAGTGTTTTTACTCGGTGGAATTATGACCAATTATTGCTGCTTATCAACTTTCAATCATTTTCAAAACATCCTAAAACTTCTAAAACTTCTGTAGTTCAAAAAAGCAGAAGCTGGTAGTAGAAAACTATGCCAAACATATATCTAATGAATTTGATGAAATTTGTTTACTGCCCATGGTTTAAAAAGGCATTTGAGGCATACGCCTCAAGCCTAGCCTTGATTCGAGGCGCAACTTGGATCATGGCTTAAGCCTCACTGGTTCGAGCAAGGCTTAACACTTTTTTTTCATTGATGCGTACACCTTAAGGCAGTTTGAGGTGCTGCCTCGTTTCAATTGTTGTTGCTTTTTTAAAAATTTGGACAAATCATAGCTAATAGATTTAGGGCTGCTTAGAAACTTGTTCAAGAAGTCCCTTCACCTCTTTTGGCAGCTCTCAGAGAAGGTAACAATCGCTCGCTCATGTAAATTGCTTCGGCTTCACCTGCTTCAACTTCGCTTCTTCATGTCAAGTTGATCTCTTTGTAGCAAAGGTGACAATCCATCTTCCCTTTCGACGTTGTGTTGGCTTCGACTATTTTTTGAGAAGTAGAATTTTGAAAGTTTTGTTCCAATAGGAACTCGTAGAGAACGTAACGATCTTTCAACCTTTCTAGTGTTGCTTTGGTTTCTCTTGCATCATGTGAATTGTGAAGGTAATGAGCTTTTTTTCCCTTTCGACCTACTTCGCATGATTTATGCGATGTTGAGTTTTTATTGTTTTGAACTATTTGATAAGGTGTACAAATATTATTTCAAAGTTAATTTTAATTCCATTTATGCATTTCTCAATAGCACTTGCATGTGCCTAGCAATACTGAAATATAGCTTTTGCATATTATTTCAGTAGTAGAAAAATGCTACAAAATTATACTTAGATAAATTGATTTTCCTATAATTAGATTTCAGAAGTTATGCCACTATTTGTTCAAAACTATGTGGAATAAAAAACTCTTTTGCACAAAGCGGAAGGGCCGCATAAAAACCATAAATAATTGATGCTTTAAACTGCATCAAAAGTACAATTCTTGAAATTGGTTCTCCCATTTTTAAGATGCACTATTGTGTATTTTAAACCTACTTTAGCATGAAAATTTGATATCTTTAGACTGAATATTTATTTTGAATCTTGTATTTCAATAGCATTTACTTTCAAACAAGTCAATATGTTTATAATTTACTTAATTTTGTTTCATTTTTATGAGTTATTTATAATTTTTTAATACTTTCTTTTCCCATTTTGAGGCTTATGCCTCGATCTGCCTTGAAGCTTACGACTAGCCTCGCTTCTACAAAATATCTTGATTCCTGATTTCGACTTTTTAAACCTTGTTACTATCTAAATATGGAAATGTGCAAAAGTGCACTTTACTAACTTTTGCAACTCCTGCAATTGGCTTCTAGAGCGCAATGAGGTTCTTATCATAACTGTCCCATCATACTTCTATTTTATTTCTAATAAAGCAGTTAAAAGACCCCACAAAATTTATTGGCATTTTATTTATACCTTCTGTACAACATTGTCTAGCTATTAAATAATCTATGCTGATTTATCTTGTCACCTCGTAATTGCACATTTAAGCAGCTGGCACATTGTTTGGAAGTCATTGTACTTCTCATTACGTGACCATGTTAATATGTGCAAAAACCAGGAAGAGAAGAAAATAATCTAGAATATATTATTTATAAGTCTAAATGACACCCAAAATGTGTCCAAAGACAGAGAAGAAGGCTAATATTGAAGAACTAGTCAAAACAAGTTTTCTTGAAGACTGAGATGTTTCAAAGAGGAATCATGCTGCTGTTTTCTGAACCAAGAACTAGAAATTGCTGTTATTAGTGGCTTCACAGATTGGAAGCAGCTTTCTTGATAGCTGGAAGAAGAACAGCAGCCCCCAGGCCTTCTTGGAAGGGATTCTTGCACTGTCTAGTCAGCAGGAAAGGGGACTGTACGGCTGGAAGAGGGATAAACAGCAATGGCTGCGGCAAGCAGAGAAGAAGGGCTGTCCACACCTAGAAATGGCGGCGGCAACCTGAAAGGGGGCAGTCAGAAGCAGGCCAGCAGGAAGAAGTCTTAACGCCTTCTTGGAACCTGCTTGGAGTGTTGGTTGAAGGAGGGAAGGAGTGGAGGTGTTGGAGCAGTCAGCGGCTGTGGCTGAGAAGGGGCCGAAGGGCGTCTGGAAGGAGGAAGGGAGGTCGGGCACCACCTGGAACTCCATGATACAGAGAACAAGAAGAGCTATGGCACTCTTTCTAAACACCCAAAATCTGAATTTTAGGATTAAGGAACCTCTATTTATAAGCTTTCAACTAGTAAATAAGGAAATAAAAATAATAATAATAATAATGCTACTTAAAAAATAAAAAGGACAACATATTAACTAATAAAAAAAGAGAATATAAAAGGTGGGGTCCGGTTGGTTTTAACCCAACCAGCCAAGCTTTACATTCCTACATATGTCTTATACATTGTCTTCGCAAAACAGACCTATCTTACTAAAGAGCACGTCTGAAAATTAGAAGTGATGTCTGTTAATGTTTTTCTGCTTTTTAAGCTGTGTTAATAGTTGTCACTGCTTATGACTGATTTACATAAATAGACTTTTGTGTCTTTTTTTTCATTTTTAATGAAGAAAAGTTGAATCCTTCTGAGTTCTCGACCTTTGCAATAACTGTCATAGCAGCTCAGCCATGTTCCTGAAGCTTTCATTGCATTTTGGAAAGTTGTTAATGATGATAAACAGAAGTGATTCCTGTGAGCTCTCATTTATTTATGTGAGCTCTCTGTTGTTTAACTGTTTGATTTGAATTGTTTTGAATTTTTTTCTTAGTGCTTCAATTGATTATTTAAACTTTCTTAATCTGACCTTCAGGTTCTTGACTGTGCAAGATTTCAGGCAGCAGGGACTAAGATGAGGAGAAAAAATGTTGCTTAAAGCAATTTTTTTGGGTATTTTGAGAAGTTTAACATAATTCAATTTAACTTTCAGATTCTCCTGAAATTTTTGTATGTTTCAAAATAATAGTGAAGTACATACTGCAATATAATTTGTGTTTGTTATAGCTGCTAAGGTAGTAACTTGAGGGTGTATAAAACAGTCAAATATGAATAGAGCTGTTTCATGATGTAATAAGTAAATTAATCTATGCTTAATGATAGGGTTGAACTATTTCAGGTTGTTTACACATCCAGGTTGCAAGGTCAAAATCATAAGCATGAGAGCTTAAAACAGAACTTAATAAGTAGATTATGAAGGTGCTTAAAACAGAAATAAATAGTAGATTACAAAGGAGCAAAAATATTTATATATAAAAAAAAAAAAGTTGCCTCCCCTCCCCCCACCCAAAAAAAAAAAATTTATGGCTCCGCCACTGCCAAACCCAGCCCGAAAACTCATTTTGACACCCCTAAATCAAAAACATTACAAGACAAGTTGTAACAGAATTTGGCCTGTTCCATTATCTTGGATTAATGATAAAAATGTAGTAAGATGAAGAGGCTCATTTCATATTTACAACAAAAAAACCAGATTTATAAACTAACAGTAAGATTAGATTAGTTTACCTAAGTTGACAAGAAAATCCTAAGAAAGTGTGATGAGTAAGGGACTCATAAATATGCATCATGGACCAAAAGAAGCGTTCAAGAAGTTGAGTGCAAACAAGAACAGGGAAAATAGTCTGAGGAGATAGCCGCATATTCAACGTAGATAAAAGCATGCAAATTAATAAATCCACAACGAAAAGCACTAGAATGACAAAAATTTTCATACGAACATAACTTACAAGTGTGATACATTGGCTTTCAAGGAGTCTGCACCTCGATTCATTAGTGCTTCTTTTAACATTTGTGAAAACTCTATAGGATTATTAACATTTTGCTGCACAAGCTCCACAACAGAATCTTGAAGGCCCATCCGAACTTTTGTTGAAATGCTGCTCTTACTGTTAACCAGCAAATCTCGAACCTATTAATGAAAATAATAATAATAATAATAGGCTACAGTCAGAATACAAACAATTAGCATTAAAATGAAAATCATAACGGTGAAAAAAGTTTACAAGCCCAACCCATTATCACAGTCTGTGGGAAGCGGAGCAGTAGATGCTCCAGGTAAACAAGGCCTGAGGAGGTATAGTAGCAAGAGAGTTAAATATATATACCTGCTCGTTGTAGAGGTCAAAGGCAGTGACATGAAATTTATATTGGCATGTTGAAGTCATATCCATATTTGATAAATCAAATAATTCCTCAAAACTCCTTTGATATAAACCACGTTCCTGACTTGTACCTTCCTGTAGAATCATGGCAAAGCGCAACAACTAATAAAACTAAACTTTACAACGAAAACTAAATAAAAATGAACTAAAAACATGATAAATCGATTTCAACAAAAACAAGAAGTAAAACGCCTAGCAAAATACCAATATTTAGGCAACAAAAAAGGTAAGGCATATACTCAATACATCAATAGTAGAATAGTCATACACAATAGAGTGCTTGAATAAGAGTAATGTTGCTAAAAAAGACAAAAGCTTAGTTGTTAGGTAAAATTATTGAAAAATGGCCAAAGTATCTCTTCATTTACATTTTAAGGCATGATATTCTGTTTAGGGGACCAGTAAATAAGCTATCCCACTTTCAAATACAAGAGCATTCAACTTACTATAAATGATGATATACATACATAAGCAATATTCATAAAATTCACGTATATGAAAACCATATCATTACCAATATATACAAATGTTTGTAATTTGATTTGTTAAGTATGTATTCATCCGTACTAAATAGTTTCTTCATAAATAGAACATAATATATGAACTCTAATTTTTGGTTTTTAGCTGACAAAAATTATGAACAATATCGTGTGGATCTAGAGATCACTTAGATCATAAAGACTGCAGAAAAACATAAACGGCATAGAAACCATCAAGATATTCCATTATGCAGCGGAGAAATCCTATGTTGCAATTTTTGTGCAAATGCAAAGATTACAACAGTTTTTCTTAACGAGGTGGGGTAGGAGATGAGGTCGTGGTATCCCGCACACAAGCAATATATGTCTTTCCTGTTCCCAATCTAATCAAAGAAACTTACATCATTATGCACTAGGAATAAAGTACTCAATCACAAATCTTGCAAAGCAATTTTATATTTTGCAGAAGGCCTTCAATACTTTTTTCCAAGGATAATTTATTTTTAAAATACAAATTCTTGGCAATCACTAGTTTTAATCGACAAGCCAGGTCATCTACATATGGAGGTAGCTCGACAAGATTTATAATACAATGAATGTGTAAAAAAACTCAAGCAATAAGACCGAATTTTCAACCTGGTCTTCTGCAAGTAAGCAATCTCACTTGACAAGGTTTGAGGTAGCAAAGTTCAATAATTCAAAATACTCCGATAATAGGCATGGCGATTGCACATCCTAGTCGAAGGGCTTTACTATCAAATTTAAGCTCCCAATTTCAAATATAAATGTTTCAAATCATACCTAAATGATGGTCATCCTAAAAATAAGCCTCAACCAAAGGAGATCATATTATTAAAAAAGCCTTCAAATCTAAAACAAAACACTTTGGACTCAAATAATTTTAAAAATATTAAAATCTCAAAATATAAAATACAAGAATGCTCAAGCAAAAATGATCATCCCAAACTTAAAGAAACTACCCATTCATCCTCCATAATAATTTACTAACAACAACAATAACAATAACATCAAGCCTTTATCCCACAATATGAATTCAGCTACATGAATCATTTTTCTCCATTGTGTCCTGTTAAAAGTCAAATTCTCACTTAAATCTAAAAAATGTCATTTCAAATATATTCTAACCAAATTTTTTTAGGTCTACCTCTGCCTCTCTTAACATAGGTCAAATCTAATACATCTACTCTCCTAACCGGGTCAAATCTAAACATCTCTCCTAATCGGGACATTAGAAGGCCGACGTTTTGTTTAACCAAACCATCTAAGGCGACTCTCTCTAATCTTATATGCCACTGGAGCTACTCCAACCTGTTCACGTATATACTCATTTCGCATTCTATCTCTAATAGTAAATTCACTCATCCATCTGAGCATCCTCATCTCTACAACATATAACTTAATTTTTTGTTTCTCTTTTAATGGCCAACATTATGCGCTATAAAGCATTGCAAGTCTCACTACCATCTTATAGAAATTTCCCTTAAATTTGAGTGATACTTTTCTATCACACAACAGGCCTGATGTATTCCTCCACTTCAACAATCCAACTTGAATTCTACTAATAATATCCTCTTCTATTTCATCATCACTCTGAACAATAAACTCAAGATATCTAAAACGTATACTCTTACTAATGACTTGATCGCCTAAAGTATCCCCTCATTATATATATATAATTACACTCATCTATTCAGTTTTAGATCTACTCAAATGAAAACTTTTAGACTCTAAAATTAACCTCACATAATTCAAGTTTACTTTCAACTCCCTCTCTACTCTTATCAACAAGAAGAACATCATCAGCAAAAAGCATACACCGGGATATATCCTCCAACAAATGTCTAGTAAGAACATCCATGACTAAAGCAAAAAAGATACGGCCTTAAAGTTGATCCTTAATGTAATCCAACTGAAAACCTCCTTGTGTTTGAACAAAAATAACAACTCCTTCATATATATCATTAATGACTTGAGTATAAGCACTTTAACCCCTTTCTTTTCTAAAACTATCCATAGCACATCTCTTCGAACTTTATCATAACCTTTCTCTAAATCAATAAATATCATATGTAGATCCTACCCATGCTTCTCCATCAAACCTCTTATTAAATGTATAGCTTCCATAGTAACCTACCTGGCATGAATCCAAATTGATTTTGAGAAACATTAGTATAACATCATAACCTATGCTCAATAACTTTTCCCCAAAGTTTTAAAGTATGATGCATCAACTTTTTTTTTTTTATGACGCATCAACTTAAATCCTCTATAATTCGCACATTCTTATGCATCACCTTTGTTGAATCACCCAGTCAAGGGAAGGCCACATCAGCAATCCGTAGTCAGCAATCCGAGGGTTGCAGTTGGAGATATGTGGGCATCAATCTGAGGGCTGCAATTGGAGATTCATGGGCAGTAATCCGATGGTTGAAGTTGGAGATCCGTGGGCAATAATCTAAGGGCTGCAGTTGGAGATCCGTTGGCAGTAATCCAAGGGTTATAGTTGGAGATCCATGGATATGATTATTATAATTAATTGTATTAAATGTCTTCCCTCTTTCTATTTATTCTCCTATTATATATATATATATATAAGAATCTCTCTAAAAAATTTCTTCATTGTATCAAAGCCTAGGAAAATCCTAAGCCTTCTCTGAGCGCCGACGGCAAACCTTCTTCCCTTTCTTCCAAACCCTCAACCGGTGGTAACTCTCCATCTTCCTGCCGATAGCCTCTCTTCAAGCATCGGTAGCCCTTGCACAAAATTCATCTTCTCTTTCAATCAAGGAAACTCAACCATGACTATGTATAGCGAGATCTCATCTTCCTACCCAAATATTATCGATTTAAACATTGGAAAACATGGATCTGCAGACAACTCTTCTCCTCTTCCTAGACCATGGTGTGATCAATGTGCCAAACCAGGACATACAAAGAAGACATATTGAAAGATTCATGGAAAACCAACTAATTGGAAGGTAAAATATTAGCATAAGAAAGCAAGGAAAACTCTGTCAACACCACGCAAGATCAATACATTAAAGCTGAAGTTATTCCTTCCACCAAGGAGCATTTAGAGATGTTGAATTTGCTGCTTAACAACATCACGAAACAACAGTTTCCATAACCTGCTACTAGCCTACATCCACACTCAGGTATAAAACAGTCAAAACTTCGGTTTATTAACTCATGAGCATCATATCATATGACAGGAGACATTACACTCCTTTATCACTATCAACCTTATCATTCAAATCGAATAGTCACGATTGTTGAAGGCTCAACAACCAAAGTTTTGGGAACAAGTTCTTCTTTTATCACAGAAGCTATGATGGACTAAAATGCATGCAATAACTTAAAAAGAACTTGCACGATTTATTGATTAGAATAATAAAGATTAGAACTATTAGCAAATTAAACGACAAAATAAAATGTAAGAGCGGTCACTTCCGTTTGGGCTAAGTTGCACAATAAGTGCTTTGAATCATCAAAATAACATAGGAAATCAACAACATGCAAATATAATAGCTTTCAACGAAAATCCTTAATCTAACAATAAGATTAGAAACAAATAAAGTGCACTCAATCCCTACGTTTACTAAGCTCGGCAGAGTTTGACGAACATGATCTTCATGACTAAATCAAATCACAAGGAAGAGGGTTAGACCTTAAAAAATATAATAAGAGGAAGATTAGAAGACCTTCGTCAAGGATTGGTTGTAATCATCCACTGGACGATACTAAGTTGCTCTTCAATAGCCTCGACCAAGGTGTCCAAGATGCGCTCTACGTACTCTCTACGGTGTGATCGATGCGCGGGTTGACATCGAATAAGGCCGAGTGCAAGATGCAAACAAATCCCTGCTCGTCGTAGGCGAGGCCATAGTCAATATCTGGATCGGCCATTCATGAATGCTAGATGACGGTCGCTTATGAAGATCACTAGCAACCTTGAACTTCGTTAAAGAGAAAGAAGTTTCTCTTCAACTTGAAGTGGAGAGGATGAAGTATGGACGGCCAAGGGAGGAGGGAGAATAAGGAGTTTGTTTTAGATAGGGAAAGGGGGCCGACGGCTCTAAGGGGATAGGGGGAAATTAAGGAGGCTTTAATGCTTCCTTAAATTAGATACTTAGATTTGGAATGAGATAATTCATTCCAAATTAATTTAAATTCCAATGGGGAAGCATTTGGAAACTTTCCTAAAATTGATTTTATAATTTGGGAAAGATTTTAAATTTCAAATTGGGTGAATTTGAATTCAAAATCTGCCCAAATTATGGCAATCCAAAATAGGAAGTAAATCTAAGAGAGGGCGAGGGGCTAGGAGCCGGCGGCTTGCTTGGGGTTCGGGTAAGGGAGCCGGCGATGAGGTGGAGGTGGCTTGGAGAATTCGGTGTGGTGAAGAAGGGGTTTGGTGGTGGTGAAAGTTTGGACAAAGGTGATGGAGGGGGTGGTACGGTCGGTGGTGGTAGGGGGAGGAGGAAGGAAATAGATAGAAGGTAGAACCACGAACCCGACTCGTCTAGGTTTGTGGGTGTTGCACAATTCTCCCTCTCCTAGGGATCTCACTCCAATCTCTCAAGCTCTCGTGAGAATTCAAACAAAGAGAAGCAAAGTTTTCAATCAATCATTTATTAACTTGAAAAGAAGAACAATGGGGCTATAAATAGCCTCGTACAAAGACTCACAAAATAAAAAGGACGACAATGCCCCTAGGGCTTACATACGACCTCCCTTAACAAATGGGTACAACGGGAAATTAATAAAGCAAATACAATATGACATCATAAATAAGAAAATACATAAAACAACTCAGAAATACAATGACTCAATCGTGGACGTAGATCGACGGCCACGTCTCTGATAGACCTTCCACAATCTGATGTCCCCATCAAACTATCACTTAAATCGGTGCTTTATATGCCCAATCTTGAGTGCAATCTAATTTTCATTAGTAAATTGACTCGTGATAGTAATTGCTTAAAAATTTTCTCTAATAATGTATGCATATTTCAGGAACTGGATTCGGAGAAGAAAATTGAAAGTGCTGAGATGTGTTCTGGGTTATATTACATCAATACACCCAAATCCATACAAACCTAAATTGCTGCTCCTAAGAATCATCCTATTATAAGTCGCTTTGTTCAGAGTCAGTAAAAATAGAGAGATTATCATGTTGCACTATAGGTTAGGTCGTCCAAATTTCATGTAACTTGAAAAGTTTTTTTCCCATTTATTTAATAATAAAAATCCAAATTTATTCAAATGTGAAACTTGTCAATTTGCTAAACATACCAGATCATCTTACCTAATTGTTCCTTACCAACCTTCTAAACCCTTTGTCTTGATCCATAGTGATATTTGGGGACACTCAAAAGTTAAAAATATAAGTGGAGCAAGGTGGTTTATGATATTTGTTGATGATCATATTAGACTCACTTGGGTTTATTTAATGAAGGAAAAATCTGAAGTTAATAGGATATTCAAATCATTTCAACTAACGATTCAATACCAGTTTAATACAAAAATTCAAATATTAAAATCAAATAATGGGAGAGAGTACTTCCATTATATCATGAAAGAATACCTATCAAGCGAAAGGATAATCCTAGTGAGTTCATGTGTGTATACGCCTCAACAAAATGGGTAGCTGAAAGAAAAAATAGGCAACTCCTGGAAGTTGCCAGATCTATTATGCTTCACAAAAGTACCAAAATATATATGGGAGGAAGCCATTCTTTTTGTTGCATACATAAAAAATAGATTACCTACTCGGATACTAAAATTTTAAACACCTAGACAAACTCAACTCAAAGCATATCCTCATGTTCGGTTGAATATCATCAAACTTTCACCTAAAGCTTTTGGGTGCTCTATCTTGGTTCACATATATATCCACAAGATAGAAGCAAGCTTGACCTAAGATTAAAATAATGCGTCTTTACTAGCTATTTCCCGACAAAAAGAGGTTACAAATGCTTTTGCCATATTTCTAGGAAAGTATTTGAAACCATGGATGTCACCTTCTTTGAAAACAACCCATACTTCTAGTTTTGAAATTCAAGGGGAGAGTGAAGGAGAATTTTAAACTTATGAGTAGAATTCCTTATTATGCAACCAAACAGAGTCCAGTCAAAATCAACAAATATCACACTAAATCCAAACCACGAGTATTTCCCGAGGTATATCTCCTATATCTCAAACTCCACCTTCAGACAAATTACACCCACCCATAAGTCCTAATCAATCCCAACAAAAGAGCAGCAATTAAGGAACAACAATATATATACTCAACAAAAAAAAATCAGCATATGTAGAACAGTGAGACACATCTTTCACCATTCAACTCTACTTCAATGGATCCAACAACTGTAAAAGTTCATACAGAGGAGATAAATGAGAAAGTTCAAAAAGATATTGAGTCATCAAATGGCCAGAAAAAATCATGCACCTAGTATCCAATCAAAAACTTTCTCTCCTATAATAGATTATCATACACTTTTCAAATCTTTCTTACCAAGTTTGATGATGTACAGATTCCGACCAATATTCAGGAAGCTTTTAATCACCCAAGATAGAGACAAGTTGTTAAAGAAGAAATTATGACATTGGAAAAAAATTAGGCTGTGAGTGTACAAAACTCCTACAAGGACAGAAAGTTGTGACTTGCAAATGGGTCACTGTAAAGCATAAGATGGATGATAGTGTTGAGAGGTTGAAAGCTAGATTGGTTGCAAGAGGATTCACTTAGTCTTATGTGATTCTTCATTCCTTAGCACCAAATTTAGATTAGCTCCTACATCAACTAGATATCAAGAATGCATTCTTGAATGGGAACCTGAAAGAAGAAGTCTACACAGGATTCCAATGGGGATTCAGAAGTCTTATGGAAGGAATAAAGTGTATAAACTGTCGAAATCTTTGTATGGATTAAAGCAGTCTCCAAAAGCATGATTTGGAAGATTCTCAAAGTATGTAAAGGCCATGCTTTTAAACAATGTCAAGCGGATCATACATTGTTTGTGACGCAGTCAGAAAGATATAAGGTAGCAGTACTGATTGTATATGTGGATGACATCGTCCAAACTGGAAATGATATGGAGGAAATAATGAAGATCAAGCAGGCTTTGTCCAAGAATTTTGAAGTTATATACTAGCATCACTTAGATACTTCCTTGATATAGAGGTAGCTCGATCAAGCAAAGATATATTTGTTTTCCAACGCAAGTATACCTTAGACCTACTGAAGGAGACTGACATGCCGGGATGCATACCAGCCAGTACACCTATGGATCCTGAGAAGAAACTTCTTGTGGGAAAGCTTATATACCTCTCCACCACCGTCCAAATATTGGGTTTGTTGTGAGTATGATAAGTCAATATATGAGTAATCCTATGAAGGAACAAAAGGAGGCAGTATATCAAATCTTGAGATATCTCAAGAACAGTACTCCTCGAAAGAGAATATTATTTAAGAAAAATGAAGATAGGAAATTGATCCTTTCTTTTGATACAGATTGGGCAGGAAGTCAGGTTGACAGTCGATTGATCTTAGGATATTGTTCATTTGTGTGGGGGAACCTAGTGAGATGGAGGAGCAAGAAACAATTTGTTGTTTCTAGAAGCAGTGCATAATCTGAACTGAGAGTATTAGCAGTTACTATTTGTGAAGGAATTTAGATAGACAAGTATTGATTGAACTGGGAATAAAAATTGAATGCATGATAAAGTTGAAATGTGACAATCCATCCGCAATCAATATGGCCAAAGATCCAGTACATCATGACAGAACAAAACATATTACTATTGATAGACACCATATATCTGAGAAAATAGAGAACTCATAAATTGAATTAGTACATACCCAAACTCATGAACAACTTGTTGATGTTCTAACAAAGGCATTACCGGGCTCTCTACTTGATAAGTTTGTTTGCAAGTTAGGATTGCACAACCTCTACAACCCAACTTGAGGGAGAGTGTTGAATTATGCAGCCAAGGGGGAGGCCACATCATCAATCCGTGGGAAGCAATCCAAGGGTTGCTATTGGAGATCCGTGGGCAGCAATCTAATGGTTGCAAATGGAGATTCGAGGGATGCAATTGAAGATCCGTGTGCAGTAATTTGAGGGCTGCAGTTGGAGATCCGTGTATAGTAATCTGAGGGCTGCAGTTGGAGATCCGTGGGATATGATTATCATAACTAATTAGATTAAATGCCTTTTATTTTTATATTTTCCTAAAATATATATATGCAATAATTCCAAGGAATAGAATAGAATTTGAATTTTACTCTGAAAAATTTCTTCAACCTTTATTCTTAAAAATAGGAACCAACACACTCCACTCATCTGGCATCTTTTTAGTCTTCAAAATAATATTGAAAAGTTTTATATGCTAAAAAATTACTTCATCTCCTGAGCATTTCCACACCTCTATTGGAATATTATCAGGGCTAAAAGCTTTTCCATAATTCCTTTTTTAAGCCTCTCTAACTTTGATTTTACTAACACGTCAATATAAATAAAAATCTCTATTTTTATTTAGGTTGCTAAGGTTACTAAAGTCGATCGTGTTCTCACAATTTTTACTAAAAATTTTACTAATATATTTTATCCACCTTTGTTGAATATCCTCTTCTTATAAAAGCTTTTTTTATCTTCATCCTTAATGCAATTCACTTGAACTAAATAGTTACTTTTTGTCTTTGTTTGGCTAATTTATACGAATATATTTCACCCTCCTTAGTATCTAATATATTATATAAATGATTAAAAGCTAAATTCTTAGCATCTCCATAATAATTTATCGAGGATAATAAATTTAAGATAACCTAAGCACACAAAAAGTTAATGTCATATCAAGCATGCTATATGATCACTCTCAAAGATCTCATATAATAAAGACATGTCAAATGTCCTATGGCCAAATTTCTACTGCAAAATGACACCAGTAAATTACAATTACAGCCAAGACCCTCTGATTGAATGGTTCGTCGTAAAATGGCACCACCAAATTATGGTAGCAAATAAAGCCTAGAAGTTCCTTAATGGCTCAACCTCTTAAATTGTGAACTATATGATGCACTTGATATAGCACAAAGACTTTTGTTAGGTAAGCATGATTTAAAATTATCTCCTTCAACAAATATTCACCATAAGTTTACAAGGTTTTATTGGATGTCGCAACTCATAGTTATTGAACAGAACCCTTCAATCAAGTTGGGTCAACTATCTCGTCTCCTGAGTAAACCAGGATCCCGATCCATGACAACTCGTGACAACAAAATCATGTGATCTTGACTAGGTTTAGCATCACCCCCCCCCCCAAACCATCTATTTTAAGCCAAAAGCAAAATATTTTCCTCCTCTGTAAGCCAAATCGCTACGAGTATAAGATATCTATTTAACACCCACCTGCTAGCCTCACTCGAATATTCTCCCTCTTGTTTAGAAGATGTAATTAGCATGGGGACTTACGCCTACAAAAAACCTCGAACAAAATCCTAAGGAACAAACAAAATAAGGTTGAAATATAATAATGACTCTAAGATATCCAATTTCCTTTTTAAAAAATTTAACTCAAAATCACACTCTCACAAAAGAGCTTAGCGTGAATTTTCAAAGCCCAACATAAGCATTAAAAATAAACTAATATCCTACATGAATAATAATTCATTCTTATGAATGAATCTAAATCTAAAAGAATAAAATTATAATTGAATTTGACAACTTCAACCAACTCATAGGATTTTAATATAAATCTTTTAATATTGCACCTCCTCTATAAGATTTAACCATTAGATGGCATGTTGTTTATGCATTCTCCAAGCATAATTTTGAAGTTCAAAGAAATTTTGTAATACATGATGAAAGGCAAATGCTTATCATGTAAGCTTATTCTAGTGTTTTGAAAGTTTTCGCCGGGGAGAATGACTTAGCTTGTTAAACCTATACACATTATTTGCACTTTATTTACTTGTCTTTCAATCACCATAGCCAAAAAACTTAATCATATTGGTAAGCAACAGAAAACTAATGTGTTGGTGCATGCTTTATCTTTTAACATTGGTATTGGTCATTCTTTTAACGAGAAAAGGACCAAATAGTCCCTTGACTAAGACTAAAACATTACTCAATATATTAAAGGATCATTTTGATCCATCAACTTCATAAGAGAAATCAAAGTAGTCCCACCATGATACTATTTTGATTCATTTTTAAAGATTTGAGGGATCAAATGATCCTTTAATATATTTAGGAATTATTTTGGTCCTTCATAAAGAGTCAAGAGACTATTTTGATCTTTTTCTCTCCTTTTAGTAATGTAACTATTTTACCAAATCAAATCACCACTAATCCTCTAATACTCCGTGTTGTATCCAGTTTATGCTGGTGGTATATATACAAGTAAAAACTAAATAAATTTACTCCATCCACAATTCTACTAGTAGCAACTAAAATCGGTAGCAACGTTCTCACAAGATGGTGATATTGCATGCCTTAAGGAAATTCACGATTCTTTCAAAGGAATGCATTGCTAATCCATCAACCTTTAAAGATTCTTTCAAATGAATGCATTACTAGTTCCATAAACCTGTCAAAAAGATCCAACACTTTTGCTCTTTACAGGGAGTTAAATCAGACAACGAATAAGTTAATAAACTGAATCAATATTTATCTTTATAAGGCCCATTATCATTTGTGGGCGAATTTTCATTATTTAATCGTTTATTTTAAATTTGTTTAATACGGATAAGAATGTATTCAATACAGCTGTAAGCAAACATTTATTGAGATCTGAGTCTGCTATTATCTCTTGATATTTTGTTGTTCATTGCAAACGTGTATTGTGTTATCACCCCTCCAAAATTCATCTTCAAAATCAAGGGCCTGCATGATCCAATTGAGTTTAAAGTGCCTGAAGTGCTTAAAGCTCAACAGAAACAAATGAAACATGAAGATCCATAAAACCGACCCCAAATAATTAGAATAAGGCTAATGAAAACGGTGGTATATTTAGATGCCATAAGTGCGTAACTTTCAACTATGTAAATATTGGAACATAAAAAAGCTCTGACTTCTCATATAAGCGTCAAAATTAATCTAAATAATTGAGACTTAAGCCTTTTATTGAACAGCACAATCGTCCAACCTTCATACATCCATCTTCAATTGTTAGACAAGAATTTTATGTATCCCTGCATTTCTCCAAATGTTTCAGTGCACTCAAAACTCCCACAAAAGTATTTAACCATAGGAGCCAATTATAATGGTCGGAGCTTCCCATCTCCAACAAATTGCACGTCTATAATTTGTTATCAAAGAAATAATGTGGTAGAGATTAATCTGTCATCATTAATCAATTGATAAGTACTTAACAGCAAGAAAAAAGGAAAAAAAGCTAGCTTAAGCTATTCCAGCAGCAATAAGTTTAATAACAAAACTAGTGTTATGACCTAAATGATGGCCAGATCAAATTCAAATTCAAAAATCAAAAACATAAAAGAAATGATTAGATATTAATTCCTGTTAGATTAAAAGAATATTAGTCTGGAAAGGAAGTCAGAGCCATAGTGGGGGAGAAGAGAGAATGGGACCATTGTGTGTGTTTTTCCAGAATTACTTTGCCCATATGCAAATATGGAAACATTATATCCATCAATTGCTGACTGTACGAAAGGTCGAACATCATCAAAGAATTCACCTGGCACAGTTTCAAAACCAAATCAGAATAAAACAAAAACAGAAAACTATATGTCAACTATTTACCATTTATAACAAGAATCAGACATTTTGTTTGTTAAAATGGAAGCTGCAAGGACAAAATTGCTCATCAGTTTAGGTCACACCTTGTCCAATATGGGGCCCATAAACTCTATCAAACTCGTAGTCCTTTTTTGAATTGGTAAAAGAGTCATCACCGGTATCAATGCGAATGGTAAAATCATCTGGAAACTCGACCACAGATGGACCTTCATCTTCGAAAGGGGGTCTTACACGACAAAATACCTTTATGTTCCCTGAGATCCAGAACATAAAAATCACTAGAACACACTAGGCAGATTGTTAAAAAATAAATGGAAACGAGAGGGCAGCGAATAAATTTTGAAACTTAATCAGCTACTGAGAATTGTTTAAGTTCAATTTTCGTGAAAATAAGTTAATGAAGTCATGGCGTTACCCTTGTTTGTCAATAATTCATTGAACAACCTTCTCTTCTCATCAAGCAAAGGTGCAATTCTTGCCTCAGCTTCCAAAGCAGCCTGATCTGAGGTGTAGAACAAACAGAAGAGAATTTTGGAACTTCTAAAAAAAATTAAATGCAGAAGAACATTTAGACAATAAGCAAATAAGATGAAAAGAACTACTAGTGCAGCTCTGAAAATTTTGAAGTATAAGCACACAAAGGATTTGTTGGTTTCCCAGCAGGTCCCACTTTTGAAAGTGGCTATAAAGTGAATGGGACGGTCAGTCCAGATGAATAAAATTCTTACGTTTTACTTTTCACTTTGGCTGCCAACCAAATAGCAAGAAGCGTCTTAGGAATTAAGGAGATAGCTGCTAGTCAGGTATAGAAACTAGGAAGTATGGCTGCTTCGGGATCTGTTTGGTTCCCAGCAAGCGATATAAGCTAACTCCAAAGATTTGGTAAAGGCTGATGATGGAGTAATAGAAGCGGGTTATGCAACTTCATACAAATGACTAAGGAACTAGTGAACAGAAAAATCTTTCTAAATCCTTCCCCGCTAACCTGCCAAACAAACACCAAAAAGTATCTCCCTTCCCATGCGCCATTTCTGCAAACCACCTATGCTCAATCAAAACAGGCCTTCGGTGGATGAGATACAATCAGCTGGATAACAAAAGATGGTGGCAATTATCAAACTGCACACCAGCAAAAGACACATTTGACTAGGAATATGGGTCAGTAGAACAAAATCAGCAGGTCGCATTTCAACAGCACGAGATAAGCTATGGCACAGGATTCATGTGGTCACTGCTTGGGAGCTCATGGTCATGCATCGTTACAAACAGGATCTTTGATTGTTGCATGACCAAGTTTAAATATAGCATACAGAATAATCTCATTTCTCAAAATATGAACAATAGAAATATTCAAATATTAAGTAGCATTAGCTTGCTTTAGCCAGAAGCAAGTCGAGCTGACAATGAATCAATCGTAAGAAATTTCATTACCCAGTTTCTGGCGTATTCATATAAAAATTGGCATATTTTATATAGAATAAAAAGGCCGATATAACATTAATTAATCAAGCCGTTAGACTTAATCATTGAATCTAAAAACAAACATCAGTTAATTATGCATGCCTCTTTAGTTTTATCTATTACTATTAAGAAAGATACATATGCTCTTGTGTAAATATTTTGTTGTTAAAAGATTCTATTGCATGTTATGAAATACCCAAAACACAATAGAAAACTCAACCAACCTATTTGCTTTTGCAGCCAAAGATTACAATTGATTAAAACAAATAAAAACTACAAAATTAGGGGGCAAAATTAATTCAAGAGAGGGAGACAATAATCATTTGAGCAGTTTAAGTACTTTAAACAGCAGAAGATAGAAAATTCAACTTTTTGTGTTATTAGACACCACCTTATCCTGTCAATAATCATTTGAGCAGTTACAGTGTAGCACGGAGAAAGTGCCACCAAACCACCTTGGTAGATCAGGAGTTTATTGATAAGACTAAAAGTACCCATATCCCTTTTGCCAGTGATAAATTGGTAGATAGACTGCTGTCTTTCTACAACGAGCCAATTAGAATTATCGTGTTTATAATAAGTAAAAGCAAGATTCCTTCAGTTAAAGCTCCATAATAGCTCATACAGATTGACATTTCAACCTTTTCTAAATTAATCAGTTCGACTCCTCACTTTTCCAAAAATATACACAAGAAGGTTCATTTGCAACTATCCCTCCCACTCCCTTAATCTCATTTTTGCCACAGCCATGGTGATGGAAAGTGCCAATTCTAGCCTCAAATCCAGACAACCCCATCCACATGAATGAATCTGGGTTAGGAGGGAAGCGGTGACATCTCTTTAACTTGCCAACAAGAAGATATTTAATGACCCAGGTAAATTTCATTTGAAAAATAGACCATCAGCACAAGGCATGACAAGCTATTTATTTAAATCCAAATGGAAGTAACGCAAACCTAATTATCACAAACATTAGAAGCAAAGATGATAAATGTAAATGTATTTAAAACAAAAAAAAGAAGAAGATGATAAATGTATTTAGAATCCAAATCTGCATATGGTTTCTATTGATGGTTAGTCTCATACTTTAAGGCCTCATAATTATACATCTAAGCTCTGCACGTCTACCTAAGAGGTTTGGTAAGTGAATAATTGAATTGCATCAATTGTAGCATGCTCTTATTTATACTTAAAGAATACATAATTATTTGAAAGATTCTAGTTACAAAACCTCTGAAACTAAAACAAGCAAAACAGTTATATGTGGTTTAATATTTGGGTGGTACTAATCATTATATATATGACATCAGTCGGAAAGTCTACCGTCGACGTGGCCGTAGATCAACAGCCACGATTTATCCGATGTACTTTTGATTTTATTATTGTTTCCTTAGTGATGTATTTTTATTTCAGCATTTTCTCTTTTTACCCTTACTTGAGGGATTGAGTCATGTAGCCCCTTGAGGGTATTTGAGTCATTTTGTTTTATGTCGTTGTAAGAGGCTATTTAAAGCCTTCATCTTGTTCTTTTGAGGTTAATGAATGATAATCACAAAAAATTTCTGCAATTGTGTTCTTGAAGCTTAGGTGAGAGCTTGAGAAAGAATTTGAGAGTTTGTTGGAGCCTAGGAGAGGCCACCCGTCGTACCCAACAGTCACCTCCGGTGGCTCTTGGTTCTCCTCCTCTCCTTTCTTCCCTTCTACCCAAGTTCCACCGCCGGCCATCTCCACCACCAACCACCACCTCATAACCCCTCCTACCAAAGCTCACCTCAACCTAACCACCAACTCAATCCCTTTTCTTCATTAGCTCCTCCACCTGCCCCACCCAAGCCAAGCCCCACCGCCGGCCACCCTTGTTTGACGCCATGAATGAGGAGTCAATGTGATGTGAAACTACTAGGAGTTACGATTAAAATTAAAAAGAGAATTGTTTAAGTTTGCTCTTATAAGTTTATTTCGATCATGCAAGATAGAATTAAGAATTAGAAAAGTTAACTTGCTTAGGCCAAAGATTAGCAATAGAGAAATTAACCAAAGCTATTCATTCAAATTTCAAGGAGATTTAAATGCTAAATACAATCAACAAAATCCAACACTTAACAATGAGAATTTCAACTTGAGGCTGTTTCTCTCAATTAATAGTAGGCTTTTAGTGGAGAAAGAAGGTCCAAGCGATGAAGGATATTACCACTATAGAAGCGAGACCGAAGAACCTCGTTGGTGGAAAAGTAGCCGGCGGGGAATGAGGTAGTGGGCGGCTTACGAGGCTCCAATCGTGGCTTGAGAATCGTCGGTCGAAGATGCTAGCAAGAATCGGGACGACTCGGTCCAAATATTCTTCCACGGTGGTCTCGTCTTCAAATCCTACGTCAAAGCACGAAGATCTTAGAATGTTGATGCTTCCGTCGGCGTTGAATACAAGACCCCACTCAAACTCCGGATCCGCCATTCAACATTGAAGAGAATAGGAGAGGGGCCGTCCACGTTGTCTCTAGGCTTCTCAACGCATGAGAGAAGGAGAGAGAGGGGAGGGGTCGGCGGGATCCTCAAGGGAGAAGATGAAGCCGGCGGGTGCAAGGAGGGAGAGCTAGGGTTTGGAGAAAATATGCTTAGGAAATTATGGGAGAGATTAATCAAATCTGAAATTTAATTTCAGTTTTGAGTAATTTAGGAGGGAATTGATTTGAGATTTGAATTTCAAATCAATTG